>NC_053028.1:394928341-395013341 GCF_003073215.2 Triticum urartu | reverse complement strand
TCTAAATATGACAAGCAAGAAACCTACTATTGCCGTAAACAAAAACCCAAACATTAGTAACTAACAGAGCTTTCCTATTCTAACTATTTCCCTATAAACCATGATTGATATACCAATCAAAAAAGACTTATGAAACTAAACTATTCTATTGATTTATGCCCGTGCTTCTTCTTCTGTTTTTGTACGCAGAAGGATGTCTAGGAGGAACAGATCACTGAGGTTAAGGATGAGAAGGTGAAAAGTGAAGATAGAGAATAGATGCCATGAAAAAGTGTATCAATTCAAGAGTTAAGGAATACTATTGGGAAGATTGGGCATTGGGTTCATCTTGTTATTGACCATCCCTTTTCAACACATATCTTTTAGTATACGTCTTTTTTAGTTGCTTAAAGATTTCAGATATTGCTTTTTCTGTTATAGGAAGTGTTGCGTTCCCCTTTAGGGTGTTTGTCAGTGGCGTCACCCGATAGGGTGTGTGCCCGGAAGAGAGAAGAAAAACATGTTGCTTGCTATTTCTGGTTGAAGAGCTATTTTTTCCTATCGAACAGGAATTCCGAGGGATGTTTTTTGTTGTCGATTTGTAGCAATAGAAAGATAATGGAAGTGATTGAATAAGTTGGGTCATGAGAATGGAAGTTGGGTCATGTTGATACTAGATCCATGTCTTGATTATTCGACTTTTCCATTCCAATGCACAATACTATGCATTCCATTCCAAAGAGCGGTTTCGGTGGGTTGATACGATTTCCACTTTGACGGTCCTAAGTTGGCATTCTTTGCAGATAACTTCCATCTCGCCATAGACGAAAAGTACCCAATTTCATGCCAAGAGACCATGTAAGGGTTGTACGACCCATCCATATGATAAAAAGACTCACAAGCCTAAGAGCAATTCCTTCCTTCCCTATCATTAATTAAGGACTGGCTTGCTTCAAGGGAAAGGAAATCTGAATTCCATAGTCGTCTTCCTCACGAGCTGGAACAACTAAAGGTGTAGGTTGGAAACATACTTTTTTCCGTTGGATTGTGCTCCAAAGAATGGAATAGTAACACGCGCTCCCGAGAGGCGGCATTAGTTTATGGTTCGAAAGCACGAGTCACTCCATCCAGCTAGACTTGCATTGATATAGACGATTTGAGCCTTTGAATTTACTTACTACAAAACAAGCTATGTTCTCCTATATATTTCCTTGGGATCGCTTTACAAAAGAAAAACAAACTACTCCTCTTGATGTGGTCAGAGCGAAGTACTAATAGGCATAGAAACAGCAGGAATATCTTTCATTCATTTCATCTGTATGGTATGACACGACCTCTTTTTGCTCCCCATTTCGTTGGAACTGAGGCCTCTGTCTACCGGCCCGAAAGGAGGGTCTCATGCTTGTAAACTAGCATATATCTTGCACAGAATGAACCTTCCTTCAGTCACAACGAGAAGCACTATCGGGGTCTGAACGAATAGAAAACACAATCAACACTTCATATCAAAGTCAACCAACGTTTATCATATAGAGCGGAATCTTCATTCTAATTTGATTAGCCAACCCTCCCTCGAGTCGTATGCTTTCTGATCACTCTCCTATGCTGGTTACTTTTCTTTCAAACGTTACGTCATTGCAGGTCCTCGCCCTTCAGGTTGAAGGAGATGTGTACTCGACTTCCTTTAAGTAAGTGGTGGCCCATAATAGTAGAGATGTATAACAACAGTAGCTTAACCAAAGGGATAGACTTGAACTCTTCCACACCCCCTTGCCAGAGGTTTTAAGAGAACAACCTTTTGGGGATACCAATTCCACCCATTCGCAGCAAAGGAACTAGCACTTTCTTAAGCTTTCCACCGTTCTTGCTTATTCCCCTTACTTACCCAATGAAAGATATAGATTGGAAATTGGAAGATGGTCGTCCATAGTTATCTTGTTGAAAATACCCTCCCTTACTCATCAAAACGTTGGAAGCGACTTGAGATATCTTTTGGGAAGAGAGAATAACTATAGATGCTCGATATGCATATTGATCAATCGATCTCCGCGTCCTGCCAGTTCGCTAAGTAGACTCACTCTACCGAGGGGTAGAAGAAGATCAAGCCGATAAGGGGAAGCGCGCGGACCCGACTTCTTCCTTTTATGCTGAAACTAGGGCTCCCTCTGGGTAATTCTACCTATCCGTTTGGACCACGTACCTAGATCAAGTCAATCATTTCAATCTAAGTTGTCCTCAGCTACAGCAAAAACAGAAGAAAGCAACAAGTTCTCCGTTTCCTGTTCCCAAAGGGTGTGAATGGAATCAATAATTATATATATATATATAAAGTTGACGTAAGCTGTATGCATTCGGTGCCCTCAAGTAGGTACGACTATGGATCATTCTATTCCTTTCCTTTAGGTAGTCCTAAAAAGCAAAACGTAATGGTAGAGGATGAAGGAAACAAAGAATGAAGTATGCACCTTTGACTACTGATGAACCGCCATTTCGTTCTTTTCTTCTTTGTTCGGCTTTCACAAGCAAGATACCTTGAAGCAGGTGACAGTCTATAGCCCAGGAGAGTACCATTGCTGACATGATACAATTGGCCTTCCTCTTTAGATTTATTTAGAACTTCAAGCGTTCAAGGCAAGGTTGTGCAATCTCTCGTACCTGCGAGAAAAGGGCTTATTTACTACTTTTGATCGATCAATGGTCCACCGGTCCCATCCAATGAGTGGTATCTGAGTATCATAGTATCATAAGAAAGTTCATTTGTACACCCGCTTATCTTTCTATAGAAACTTATCTCTAAATGATTTTTAGATAGGATGTTTCTGGAATTACCCCTGCTACGTAGAATGGGATAGTGTCAACGTCCTTCATTATAGTACCGAAGATGCTTGTAGGTTGGTCGATGGAAAGGATGGCTTTTATTCAAAGAGATGGAGATCCTGGTTTAGCAGCGGTTGCCCGTCCTTGGGTTTATGTTGAGCTTTTCGTATTAAGCACTGGGAGCAGAGAAATCCTAGGGTTGCTTTGTCTTCCTCTTCTGTTCTTAAATATAACTGAAAAGCATCCTGTTTCTTTAGTTGCCTCAAAGCTCAGGATCTCCCCATGTTTCTTCTGGAGATGTGTCAGTGGCTTTGCAATGATGCCGAAATGGCGAACGAAGCGCCTGTAATAGCCGGCCAAACCTAAGAAGCTGCGGACTTCTTTGACTGATTGCGGAGAAGACCAGTTGGCAATGTTCTTAATTTTGTGGGTTTCAGTGGCAACCCCATGCTGGCTGATAGTATGGCCCAAATAGGATAACTGGCGTTGAGCGAAAGAGCAGTTTGAGCGTTTGACTTGCCATTGATCCCTTCTTAACAACTCAAGCACTGATTGCAAGTGGATTGTGTGATCTTCAAGAGAGGCACTGTAGACTAAAATGTCGTCAAATAACACCAGGGCGCATTTGCGCAGAAGGGGTTTGTTTGAGAGTGGCGTTCATGGCTCCCAAGAAGGTGGCTGGTGCTCCCGTGAGGCCGAAGGACATGACCTTGTACTCGTAGTGCCCTTCCAGAGTCTGGAAGGCTGTTTTGAATTCATCGCCAGCTGCCATACGAATCTGGTGATAACCAGCTCTGAGATCGGGTTTAGAAAACCATGAGGCACCAGACATCCAGGAGTTCTTCGACTATGGGCACTGGATACTTGCTGACGACAGTCATCGCATTTAGACAGCGATAATAAATACATAAACGCCAGGAGAAAAAAAAATATAAGATTTTTGGTCATAGAACCCCTGGTACCAATGTTTATAGAACTGTCCAGAATTGATAAAGAGAAGCAGCTTTGAAGTCATGGAGAACGAAAATAGGACCCTGGCTCGAGCCCATCTAGTGATTAAAGGTAAAGTGCTTCGGTACATTGGTGCAGGGGAATGCGTACCTACGCCTTTTAACTACCTTGGGGAGAGCGGACTCGCTGATGACCCTCCTTGGGAAACAAATGAAGTGGGTGGATTGGAGTTCGTCTCCGCCAATTAGAGATACGGTGCTGACCCAAGCTGAGTGAGTGAAGGCTCCGGCTTGACTTACTAGCTGTTTGCTATCAATAAATAACTAGCTGACAATATGCTATGCTTACTCTCTGAGCACTAAAGCTATCGAGAAGTGATGCAACAAAGGTTGTTGAAGGTAAAAACCGTCAAACAGAGAAATCTTAATCGTCAGAACAACGTTGAACCTAACTTGTACAAGAGTTGGTAAGAAAGTGCAAACGTTGAGTAAGAAATCGCCATAGGGCGGCACAAACAGAAAGAAAGGCTTCTGCCAATCGGAATAGGAATAAAGACTGAGTTGGGATTCAGCGCGTGGGGAATGAAACAACATTCATGGAATGAGTTGAGGCAAAACCTCCAGCTCTTTTTTTAGAGTCAGGGGCTTTAAAAGCGCTTTAAAAAGGGTTGTCTGCATTACTGGATTCACTATATCAAATTGTAGTAAAAACAAGGGGCCACGTAGACTATTTTGAGGTGGTATGCTAAATCCATGATCAACTGATGTAGCTAGTGTGACTAAAGCAGCAGCTATTGGCTTAACTGGTTCTAAACTCTCCCACCCGATAAAGGATTGAAAGAACTACCCCCGGGCCACGTAAGACTATCCCTTTCCGCGGACATTCTTTTCTAGAAGGAAAGTAGGCAGATCCGAACGCAAATACACATGCAAATTGCGTCGACTACCTCATCACTGTCCAAAATGGGGGATACCGCTATTCATACATGGATGGACGAAGGACTCCACTGACAACATCAGTAGATGACGTTTCTTGCAGAATGCTATTAACGTTGGAAAAAAACACAGCTCTCAAACTCACCTTCCGGGTGATAGGTAGAAGCATTAGTACATAACAGAGCGGTATCTAACTAAAAAAGGAGGTGATTTTGTTTTTATAAACAGGATGGAGCATGGCTTCCTTTCTTCTTAGATACATTTCATTCATTCCATTTCACTATAGTTTACACCAGAACATATTGCTAATCCTGACAGATCTCGAAAAGGGTGGGGCACTAGAACCAAATCTACATACACATCGAAACTTCCTATCTCAGCCAAGCTAGCACCTTCATCCCACCAATGCATTGTACGACTCTCCACCCCCTTTTCCTCCCTCATGAAATCCGAATTTCCCGCAATGAAATTCGATTTCGTTCATGTCGGCGGTTGGCAAAACGGCCCTGAGATCCGGGACTGGTAAAACATGGGTGCCCAATTTGCTTTTCCGTGCTCCGCCTTAGTGCCCTTATGAAGGCGGCGGGGAGTCCTTAGCCTTTGAACCAAACTCTAGGGAACGCTCAATTGCCTGACGTCTCAACTGCAATGGTGAACTCAGTGACATACACTGAAATGGATTGCATCTATTGTTCCAAACAAGGCTGATATTAGCATAAAAGCCCTTCCATGCAATTTCTTGCTTCGCTCTACAGACGAAAGTGCCGGATAGTCAATGGTAACCAGAAGATCTATGGTTTTCGAGAGAAGGTAATTGGAAAAACGATTCATTCCTTTGCTTTCTTCAGATATCTATTCAATAAGATGATCTAACCTTACCTGAAAACTAGATTCATGAAGAAGCCCAAAAAGTGCCGGGCTTAGTGCAGCCCAGTTCCTAGCCAGTGTGGGGTTCCGCCATCAATATTCGGTCCACTCCATAATTCCATTCATTTTTCAAACGTAACTCCATTGACTCAATTCACAAACGGCAAGGATGTCAAAAGTGACGCTTACAGGTCGTATGACAATTGCTTCTCTTTCGGGACTACATACATCTTTTCTTTAACAACTACCATACAAGCTATTCATTTAATACATGCTAGTAGGTAGGATGGTGGTGGAGTATTTATTTTTGTATTTGTTTGGTCTGTCTGTATTTCAGTTTTAGGATGGTGCGAATCCATCTATCCACCATTCTTTTATCTTTCAGTAGTGTCAACCTTAGTTCTGGTTCTTTATCTTAGAATACTCTCTGTTTTCCTGGAAGCAATGCTTGAAAGAAAGCGTAAGGAACCATCAAATCAGCATGATGTATTGGCAAAGCCAGTAAGAAGGGAATCGAAAGTAGATAGGGACTCCCACTGTAGATGTGGTTTTATGCCTTGATGAATTGGTACCTTATAGCATAGCGAATTTACTTTTCTTTCAAAAGGATATATCAACCTGTAGTGGAACCGGGCCACCGAGCTTACTTTTACCGCTCTTACAGCTCTCTCTCTCTTCTTTTTATGGGTAGTTTGGCCAGAAAGAGAAAGAGGAATGTACCCATTTCTATTTATCCATTCTCATAGAAAGTACCAAAAATGTTTTTGAATGTATGGAGCAGGTGTATGAGTTGATATCTTCAAGAGTCAAATCCTTTTATTGCCCACCCAGCCATAAAAGAAAAAAATTCGTTACGAGCGGCCTTAAAGCCTCACCTCAATCTCAAAAATGGAATTGAAAAGCTCCAATTTAAATAATGGTACCAGGGAAATACCCAGGGAAGAATCATTCTTTGAATCATCCAAATATATCAATTTGCGAATTCAATAAAAACGGAGTGATCCTTGGAATACACCATCATCTTTCGAAGTGCGTAGTCAATATTATGTTATATTCAAAGAAACAAGTCAAAGAGTAAAGGCTTCGCCCTTCAATACCACACTTCCAATCGAAATTCCTACGAGATTGACGTTCAAAGAAAAAGACATGGTTTGATAGAAACTTTAAGTGGGTGTCAAATAAACTGGAATGAATGGTATCAATTTTTTTTTCTTTTCTATACTGAATCTGCTTTGGTATCTATTTCTTCCTTCCCTTCTGTAAACCAAGCAGTGACTAGCCTCTGGCACTCAACTTCCAAAGCACCATTGACTTGCCTTTCAGAACAACCCTGATCAGTTATACCTGAAATACCACCCGTACGTAGTACGCCATTCCCAACGCGGAGCGCCCTTTATTTTCGTAATTGAACTCCGCTAGAGAAAAAAGTTAGACCGTAGCCCTTGTCGAACAACCTCGTTCTCGGCTTTTGTCGATTGACTCGTGGGACTCTACTGAATTCCAGCATGGTGTGGTAGATTAACTGACGTGAAGCCGGACCTCTATGAGTGCTCCTAACAATGCCGGATCAAAGCTCCAAATCGTAATGTCGCGCTCGCCCGCCCTACACGTAAAATATGATGATCATGGGGACACTTTCAAACAAGTCCGTGGAAAACTTGCGAACGAAAAAAAAAATCCCTCTTGATAGCCATTTTCCTGCGAAATAATGGGCATTTATGTGATTACATATAAAGGTAGGGGGTTTTCTGCAAAAAAACTGCCACATAGGCACCCGACAGGCGGGCCTCCTCGGTCAGATACACTGTCAATACATGTAAAAATTAGCAATCATGGTACCAATCTGCATGTAATGCCTGAATTATGGTACTTCTGTGCAATTAACTTTCTTCCTCCTCCTCAATGGCCAGCACCCCCCAGCCACAAAAGAGCGCGTCCATGTTTAACTCGTCGGAGACGTTCAAAGGCACGCACGAGTTCAGGATCCCAAACTTCAGTGCCATGCAGAGGAGGTTCGGCGTGGACGAATGCATCCAAATCGGCGGTCACGGCTGGGTCATTCTCGTGTACCCGTCAGGAATCCGCGGGCACGGGCACGACGACAAGGAGGAAGACCAAGAGAAACACATAGGCGTGTTCCTCGAGATGATAACTAGTCCTCCTGGAGCTGCAGACGTGTGGGTGGCGTGCACCTTGAAGATGTGTGACCCGAGCGGCAAATTGCCACCGGTTTTCTGTTGGGTTGATGACTTCTGCAGTATTCATAAATACTTGGGAATGAACAAGTTCGGTGACCTGGCGTCTACCAATTCATGCTACCTGGGACACGACGGCTCCATCACACCTGGACACTGCGACGTCTCGGTCACCAAGGAGTACCCAAACACCAATGCCGGCACCGCCGCCGCTGCTGAAGCTATGACAACAGCGATCTCCGTGCCGTCGTCCAACATCGCCTCGCACCTGGAGAACCTCCTGGTGAGCGAGCAGGGCTCCGACGTCACATTCCTGGTCGGGGACACCGAGCTCCGCGCACACCGCCTCGTGATCGCTGCACGCGCGCCGGTCCTACACAAAGCCATGGCGGCGATGGATAGCATGGACGACCGCCTAAGGATGGATGACGTAGAGGCCCAAGTTTTTACTTCTGTGCTTGACTTCATCTACACCGACGAGCTGCCCGACCACTTGGGAAACACCACGACGATGGCCCGGGTCATGCTGGCTGCAGCGGACCGGTTCGGCCTGGAGAGGATGAAGGCCATGTGCGAGAACATACTGTGCGAGCACGTCACGGCAAAGAATGTGGTGGGCACGTTGAAGCTGGCGGACCACCACCTTTGCCAGGGGCTCAAGGACTTCTGCATGGAGCACATTTCGCAGCCGCATGTGCTCGAGCAAGTGGTGGGAACTAAGGGTTTCAAGGATCTCAAAACCACATGTCCATCACTTCACTTCCATGGGCGCATGTGCTCGAGCAAGTGGTGGGAACTAAGGGTTTCAAGGATCTCAAAACCACATGTCCATCGCTTCTAGAGGAGATCATCATCAAAATCTCCAAATTGTCGTCGTCGGATGGGTAGCTCGCCTCGCTAGCTCCACAAGTATACCTATAAATCCAATTGTACATGCACTCAATGCAATTTGTAACGTCCACATTGTCTCAACATTTTTGAGGTATGAACATTTTGACATTGATCATTAGTTATACTTGAACCCCTGCCGGCCTCTGGAACTTTGGGCGTGTTGTCGCATCTAAGTCCACCCCCCGCTACTGGTATCTCGATTTGATCATGAATCCCAGGCCTTAAGCTTTAACTTAACTAGATGATGCTTCGTGTGTTGCTATAGAAATTGATTGCAATAAATCTCAATGAAATTTGATTGTATGGCATAACTATTTTGATTATTTATTGTATTTCCTTTGGTCCATTTTTAGAACATTCCAACTTTGTCTCCACAACGGAGGAAAAACAAACAGCAGGAGGTCACACATAACTAAGTTTCAACACACCCTTGATTCCGTGGCTCTGTTTATTATCTTTCCCAGTGCTACTAGATGCAGCGAGATGGTTGAGATTTGCGTGAATTCTATGTTGCCCACCAATTAATCTAATGATGAGATTGGTTGACGCAGAAAAGCACCACCAAGATATTGGAAGTACCTTTACTTTGTATTTGATGATTTCTCTTACGGATGGTAGTGGTTTGATACTAATCATCAACTTACGCCCGAAACGCAACAACCAAAGACTAACTAGGTGGCATACAACCAGATTGATGTGTGATAGAAAATATGGGGCAATACATGCACGACTCAAATTGATGTGTGTTAGATAATAACGAGAATAAACGAGACAGAGAGAGCACACGGATTTTTTACGTGGAAACCCTTGCGGGAGAAAACCACGGACGCACGAAGGCGCAATCACTATGAGGAGGAGTATTACAAGCACGAGACGACAGGCCGTCTGAGGTGCGACTACATGGGGTATATATGAGGGGCAACACATAGAAGTCCTTATAGGACAAGTAAACGAGTTGTACTCGTACGCGTCGGTACCAACGCAAAAGGCCCACACCGTATGTACTACGTCTAGTCCAATACGGTACTAGAATTTGGATCACAATTTAACAATCTCCACCTTGAGCCAAATTCCCTCCAGTAGTCGAAGAAAGTGAATAACTCCATCCAAATCAGCTTAAACACCTTGTGCGTCAAAGTCCATAGGACTAGTGAGAAATACCAACTAAGCCTGAGCAAAGCTCAAACTTATTGGTCGGAACTGGCTTTGTCATCATATCAGCAGGATTATCATGAGTACTTATCTTGCATACCTTCAAATCACCTTCAGCAACAACATCTCGAATATAGTGATATCTGACATCAATGTGCTTTGTTCTCTCATGATACATTGGATTCTTTGTAAGATATATAGCACTTTGACTGTCACTAAATACGGTAGGGCAAGATGAGTCTCCACAAAGCTCAGTGTACAAACCTCTCAACCAGATAGCTTCTTTGCATGCCTCAGAAATAGCCATATACTCGGCATCAGTAGTGGAACAAGCCACAATAGACTGCAAAGTTGCTCTCCAACTCACAGCACAACCACCAATGGTGAAAACATAACCTGTGAGTGATCTTCTCTTATCCAAATCACCAGCAAAATCAGAATCAACAAAACCAACAAGTCCATCTCTAGTTTTCCCAAACTGTAAATAAGCATTAGAAGTACCACGCAGGTATCTGAAAATCCACTGAACTGCTCTCCAATGCTCTTTTCCAGGATTAGCCATGTATCTACTGACAACACTCAATGCATATGATAAATCCGGACGAGAACAAACCATGGCATACATAAGTGAACCAACTGCACTTGAATAGGGAACTCTAGACATGTACTCAATATCGGCATCTGACTTAGGACATAAAGCTGATGATAATTTGAAGTGTGCAGCTAACGGAGTACTTACTGGCTTGGCATTATGCATATTAAAACGACGAAGAACTTTATCAATATATCCCTTCTGACTTAGATACACTTTTCCAGATGGTCTATCTCTGGATATTTCCATGCCAAGTATTTTCTTTGCTGCACCCAAATCCTTCATCTCAAATTCATTACTCAATTGCTTCTTTAGTTCATTAATCTCTGACATACTCTTTGCAGCAATTAGCATATCATCAACATAAAGGAGCAAATAAATAGTTGAACCTTTGACAGTTTTCAAATAAACACAACTATCATAATTAGACCTTTTGAAACCTTGAGAGAGCATAAAGGTGTCAAATCTCTTGTACCACTGTCTAGGGGATTGCTTCAATCCATAAAGAGATTTCTTTAACTTACAGACAAGCTTTTCTTTTCCAGGAATAACAAAACCTTCAGGTTGTTCCATATAAATATCCTCTTCTAATTCTCCATGTAAGAATGCAGTTTTAACATCCAATTGTTCAAGCTCAAGATCATGCATGGCAACAATACTGAGTAAAGTGCGAATAGAGCTATGCTTCACAACAGGAGAAAAGACTTCGTTATAGTCAATACCTGGAATCTGGCTATAACCTTTAGCAACTAACCTTGCTTTATATCTTGTCTCATCATTAGGAGAAACACCTTCTTTCCTCTTGAAAACCCACTTGCAACGAATAGGTTTCTTCTCTCTAGGTAATCTTACTAAATCCCAAGTGCCATTCTTTTCAAGTGATTCCATCTCATCATGCATAGCGTCATCCACTTATTACTATCACCAGAAATAATAGCCTCAGAATATGAAGAAGGCTCAGCATTACCTTCAATTTCTTCTGCAACAGATAAAGCAAAAGAAACAATATTGCACTCTTCAATTAACCTGTCAGGTTTATTACTACCCCGTCTAACTCTGTCACGTGCAAGATTCCAACTGGGTGGAACAATAGGCTGATTTGGAGTGGGAGTGACATGATCATCATTAACGACGGGTTCATCATGTGCATCAACAATTTCATTACGAGATGTATCACCTGAATCAATAACATGCTCCACCTGAACAGTAGGCTGCTGAATAGGAGGCTGCTGTTCACTCTCAACAGGAACATTAGTAGATGAAACATCATGTAACATAGCAGATTCATTAAAGATAACATTTCTGCTAATAACAACCTTCTGGGTTTCAGGATTCCATAATTTAAAACCTTTAACACCAGACTTATAACCAAGAAAGATGCACTTAACAGCCCTAGGCTCCAATTTTCCATTATCAACATGAGCATAAGCAGTGCAACCAAAAACTCTCAACTGTGAATAATCAGCAGGTGAACCAGACCATACCTCAATTGGAGTTTTCTTATTAAGAGCAATAGATGGTGAACGTTAATGAGATAACAAGCAGTGGAAGCGGCCTCAGCCCAAAAACGCCTATGCAAACCTGCATTGGACAACATGCAACGGGCTCTGGAAATAATGGTCCTGTTCATACGCTCAGCAACACCGTTTTGTTGAGGAGTATAAGGAACGGTGTAATGTCTGACAATGCCTTCAGACTTGCAATAATTCTTAAATTGCTTAGAACAGAATTCCATACCATTATCAGTGCGAAGTATTTTTACCTTCTTTTCAGTTTGTCTTTCAATCATAATCTTCCACTCCTTAAATGCTGAGAATGCTTCATATTTATGCTTCAAGAAATAAGGCCAAACTTTTCTCGAATAATCATCAATAATAGTCAGCATGTAACTAGCACCACCTAGTGACTTCTTGCGAGATGGTCCCCATAAATCAGAATGCACATAATCAAGAATACCTTCGGTTGTATGAGTCGAAGTGTTGAACTTCACCCTCTTGTGCTTGCCGAAGATACAATGCTCACAAAATTTCAATTTACCAGGTTCATATCATCAAGAAGACTGTAGGATCTAGAAGTAGATGTGTCTAGAGGGGGGTGATTAGACACTTAGTGCTAAAGTTGCAATTTTTAAGCTTTTTCGGTTTAAGTGGAGTTTAGGCACAATTTCAACACACACAATACATATCAAGCAAGCATGCAAAGAGTATATGAGCAGCGGAATGTAAAGCATGCAACTTGCAAGAATGTAAAGGGAAGGGTTTGGAGAGATCAAACGCAATTGGAGACACGGATGTTTTTCCCGTGGTTCGGATAGGTGGTGCTATCCTACATCCACGTTGATGGAGACTTCAACCCACGAAGGGTAACAGTTGCGCGAGTCCACATAGGCCTCCACCCAAGGGTAACGGTTGCGCGAGTCCACATAGGGCTCCACCCACGAAGGGTCCATGAAGAAGCAACCACCCACAAAGGGTCCACGAAGAAGCTACCTTGTCTATCCCACCATGGCCATCGCCCACACAGGACTTGCCTCACTAGCGGTAGATCTTCACGAAGTAGGCGATCTCCTTGCCCTTACAAACTCCTTGGTTCAACTCCACAATCTTGTCGGAGGCTCCCAAGTGACACCTAGCCAATCTAGGAGACACCACTCTCCAAGAAGTAACAAATGGTGTGTAGGTAATGAACTCCTTGCTCTTGTGTTTCAAATGATAGTCTCCCCAACACTCAACTCTCTCTCATAGGATTTGGATTTGGTGGAAAGAAGATTTGAGTGGAAAGCAACTTGGGAAAGGCTAGAGATCAAGATTCATATGGTAGGAATGGAATATCTTGGTCTCAACACATGAGTAGGTGGTTCTCTCTCAGAACATATGAGTTGGAATGGTGTATGCGTTCTGATGGCTCTCTCTACGAATGAAGAGGAGGTGGAGGGATATATATAGCCTCCACACAAAATCCAACCGTTACACAGTTTTCCAATCTCGGTGGGACCGAATCAATAAACTCGGTCGGACCGAAAATGTAAACCTAGTGACCGTTAGAGATTTCGGTGGGACCGACTGGATCAACTCGGTGGGACCGATGTGCTAGGGTTAGGGTAAATCCAAAACTCGGTTTGACCGATTACTCAAACTCGGTGGGACCGATTTGGGTAATAAGTGAAACTGAGATTTGGCCAAGCAAACTCGGTGGAACCGATTGCATATCTCGGTGGGACCGAGAATATTGCAATGGGTAACAGAGAGTTTGCAAGCCCATCTCGGTGAGACCGAGATCCCATCGGTGAGACCGAATGATTAGGGTTTGGCAGTGGCTTATGACAAGTGAAACTCGGTGGCGCCGGATAGGAAGAATCGGTAGGACCGAGTTTGGCTTAGGGTTTAGGTCATATGTGGAAGTGGGAAAGTAGCTGAGGATTTTGGAGCATATCATTAAGCACATGAAGCAAGAGGCTCATTAAGCAACACCTCATCCCTCCTTGATAGTATTGGCTTTTCCTATGGACTCAATGTGATCTTGGATCACTAAAATGTAAAATGAAGAGTCTTGAGCTTGAAGCTTTAGCCAATCCTTTGTCCTTAGCATCTTGAAGGAGTTCCCACAACTTTTAGTCCATGCCACTCCATTATTGAACTTATCTGAAACATGCTAGATCGAAATGTTAGTCCAACAAGAGATATGTTGTCATCAATTATCAAAACCACCTAGGGAGCACTTGTGCTTTCAATCTCCCCCTTTTTGGTAATTGATGGCAACATACATCAAAGCTTTAGATAAAGATATAAAGAACACAAGTAATGCTTTGGAAGGACATGTACAAGCATAGGCTCCCCCTACATGTATGCACTCATGTAAATATGAAATATAGAGCATGTGAGAGCATAACATGACAGAGTAGGCAATGTGTTACATGTATCTTGGCCATATGCATCGGAGCAAAAGATTATCAAGGAAAATACCTTCATGCTCATGAGTCCTCTTGCAAACAGTATGTACATAAGCAAGAACTCCTCATACTCATGATTTTGATGCATATACTTACCTTGTGGTCTGAGTTGGCTTAGGATGGAATGAACCTGACAAACAAGGTTAGATAACACAGGTACATCCACTAGCCATAGCAAACAAAAGAAACCACAAGAATACCAAGACTGGGATGACATGTAGAGAGTGAGTACAAGGTAACATTGAATTCACATGTCCCCAAGAATAAAGATATGCAATGAATTTGGACTGATTTCTTTTCCTTAGGTGTCTTGCTCCCCCTGAATCGTACATGGGATATTGGGAGAAGATAGGAAACAGAAAATCAGAGATGAAAGATATGAATAGAACTTAATTCAAATGAGCTCATATGAACATGTCTTTCCCCCAAAAAGACATGTGGCATCTCTCCTCTTGAACATCAAGCATCTGGGATCCTTGAGTATTCTCTCCCCCTTGGAGATTTCTTTCTCCCCCTTAATATATGGGATCCTTGAGTATTCTCTCCCCCTTAGTACTTTCTCCTTTGTAGGTGATAAGCTTTTGATGTGATCTCTCTCTCCCTGATGATAAAGCTTTGATGTGATCTCTCTCTCCCCCTTTGACATCAATTTCCAAGAAGGGCTTTCTGGAATCCTCGTATAGGTTTGGTCCTTGAGACTCAGCACAAAGCAATGGATAAAACTGTGATGCTTGTAGAGGACAGGATTCATTGAGTAGAGCTGGATCAGAAGAAATATAGAACAAGTGGCAAACTGTTTTTCTGATTGCAAAGTCGGTGGCACCGAGTGGCATATTTCGGTGGTACCGAAAAGATTCGGTTGGACCGAAAATTGCAAGTCGGTGAAACCGAGTTTACACAGAGAAAAACACTTGTCACCTCAGCTCACTAGACATGTAGGATCTCACAAAGATTTGCAATGAATTACCTGAAGGATTTGCAAGGAATTAAATGCAGAAAATGCAGAACAAAAACAAAGAGAAAAGAGAAGAAACTGAAGGATCTAGATGAAGTTTTTTTTTGTTTTTGAAAAAGAGAAACAGACTAAACATGCATGAGACAAATGCAGTAACACAGAAAAGAACACAAGAGAACTTCATCTAGAGTTGGGCGGTGACATAGTCACCTATGTTAGAGTATATTGACTTAGGAGTCAAGTGAGAACACTTGATCATAGGTCATACTCATCGTTTAAGCTCAAAATGGGGTTACCATTTTTCGTTTAAGCATCTTGATGTATTCACATCTTGTTGAGTTGCTTTGACTCATGTCTTGGAGTAAAGCTTCTCTAAGATGGAATAACATACCTTGGGTGGTGGTGTGGTTCTTGCTCATGTAGTTGAACTTGTGTGGGTGCTCAAGGTTGATGTAGCTCATCAAGAGTTGGGAGCACCACTTGGAGTTTGAGTTCATCTACCTACATGGGTTAGTTCTTGCAAGGAAGAGCACTTGTGTATCCAAAAATGACAATCATGAAGCTCAACATAGAATTTGTCAAAGGATATGTTTGAATGGTTTTGTGCTTTCTTGTCTTCAACCACCATTGTGTAGAGTCTTGGTGATGTAGAGATTGCTCAAGATGTGAGTGAGTCGCAATCTCATGGAATTAGATTCAACCAAGCACCTACATGGGTTAGACAACATGCAAGGTGCAAATATATCCAAGACATAAGATAGTTATCATAAGAGATATATCATGGATTAGTCATAAGCTCATGTCTTGCATGTATCCAATGGAGTTTCTACTCCAAGTTCGAAGCATCAATGATGTTCAATTCTCCTCTCAACCTGTAAAACACTTTCTCATCAAGTGGTTTAGTAAATATATCCGCTAATTGCTTATCGGTGCGAACGTGCTTAAGATTAATGTCACCCTTAGCAACATGATCTCGAATGAAATGATGACGAACTTCAATATGCTTAGTTCGAGAATGTTGTACAGGATTATGACCAATTTTGATAGCACTTTCATTGTCACAAAGCAGTGGAAAGTGTTTCACATAAATCCCATAATCTTTAAGAGTTTGGGTCATCCAAAGTAATTGAGCACAACATGAACCAGCGGTGATGTATTCCGCTTCGGCGGTGGATAAGGATACCGAGTTTTGTTTCTTGGAAGACCAAGACACAAGAGATCTACCAAGAAATTGACAAGTACCCGAAGTGGACTTTCTATCAACCTTGTCTCCGGCATAATCCGAGTCGGAATAGCCAACAAGATCAAAAGAAGACCTCTTTGGATACCAAATGCCAAAATTTGGTGTGTGGATTAAATATCTCACTATACTTTTCACAGCCTTAAGATGACAATCTTTAGGAGCAGCTTGATATCGTGCACACATGCACACACTTAGCATAATATCGGGACGTGAAGCACATAGGTATAACAATGAACCAATCATGGAGCGATAAACCTTTTGATCAACCGGTTCACCATCTTTGGTCAAATCATTATGTCCACTAGTAGGCATGGGTGTAGACATACCTTTGCATTCTTGCATATTGAACTTATTGAATAAGTCCTTGGTGTACTTTGTTTGAGAGACAAATGTACCTTCCTTAGTTTGCTTGATTTGCAAACCGAGAAAGAATTTGAGTTCACTCATCATAGACATCTCAAACTTCTCTGACATTAGCTTTCCAAACTTTTCACTAAAGAGAGGGTTAGTTGAACCAAATATGATATGATCAACATAAATTTGGCATACAAATAGTTCTCCATTAACCCTTTTAGTAAAAAGAGTAGAATCAATTTTACCAATTTCAAAACCACTTGTAGTAAGGAACTTGGTCAAGCATTTATACCATGCTCTAGGAGCTTGTTTAAGACCATAAAGAGCTTTGTGAAGTTTGTAAACATGATTTGGTTTCTTAGGATTGATAAAGCCGGGAGGTTGTTTGACATAAACTTCCTCCTCTATTTCACCATTTAGAAAAGCACTTTTAATGTCCATTTGGTACAAGGTGATATTATGGTGATTAGCATAGGCAAGTAAGATGCGAATGGACTCAAGTCTAGCAACGGGAGCATATGTCTCACCATAGTCCATACCTTCGACTTGTGTGTACCCTTGGGCGACGAGACGTGCTTTGTTGCGAACCACTTGTCCATCTTCATCTTGCTTGTTGCGAAACACCCATTTGGTACCAATGATGTTGTGGTTGTTGTCGGGCTTCTCAACCAATGTCCAAACTTGGTTTCTCTCAAAGTTGTGTAGCTCTTCATGCATAGCGTTTATCCAATCCGGATCTTCCAATGCTTCTTCAACCTTCATAGGTTCAATGCTAGAGATGAATGAATAGTTTTCACAAAAGTTAGCTAAACGAGTTTTTGAGCGAGTGATTCTCCCGGTTTGTATATCATTGAGGATTTGCTCGACGGGATGATCTTTGGCAATTCTTGCTCGAACTCGTGAGAGCTTTTGCTTGGGTCTTTGTTGAACATCTTCTTCATCTTGTTCTTCTTCTTGACCTTCTTCATTGTTGACGTTGTCGTTCTCTTATCGTGGTGGAGAAGGAGGTTGTTGATGTTCGTCTTGATGTACTTCCTCGTCTTCTTCATCTTGGTGTGTCCCACTTGTGGATGCTTCCGTATCAATTCTTGGTTCACCTTGTCGTCAAGTAGAAGTTTCCACTTGGACGGACGAGGTACTCTCCTTCACCTCCGTTGGACGAATTTTGCCAATGGACAAGTCTTGGATTGCTTCTGAAGGGTCTTGGTCTCCTACATCAATTGGCAATTGCTCTACTTGCGAGCCATTAGATTCATCAAACTTCACATCTACCATCTCTTCAACCTTTCGGGTGAAATTGTTGTAGACACGGTAAGTGTGAGAGTTTGAGCCATAACCAAGTAGAAAACCTTCATGAGATTTAGGAGCAAACTTTGAACGACGATGCTTATCAAGAATGTAGCACTTTGAGCCGAATACTCGAAAGTATCCAACTTGGGGTTTGTTACCGGTGAGAAGCTCGTATGCCGTCTTGCCGAGTAGCTTGTGAAGATATAAGCGATTTGTTGCGTGACAAGCTGTCTCAATCGCTTCTGCCCAAAAGTGCTTCGGCGTCTTGTATTCATCAAGCATCGTTCTTGCCATTTCGATGAGCGTCCGGTTTTTCCTTTCAACAACTCCATTTTGTTAAGGTGTGTACGTAGCCGAGAACTCGTGTGAAATACCTTCTTCGTCAAGAAAGGTGTCCACATTTGCGTTCTTGAACTCTGTTCCGTTGTCACTTCGAACCTTCTTGATCTTCACGTCAAACTGATTTTGGGCCTTCCTAGCGAAGTTTCTGAAGATCTTCTGGACCTGCGACTTGTCATTAAGAAATAACACCCATGTAAATCTTGAAAAATCATCACCTATAACTAGACCAAAAGAATTTCCACCGAGACTCTTGTAGGCGTTGGGACCAAAAAGATCCATGTGAAGTAGCTCGAGTGGCCTCCTTGTGGTCATGATGTTCTTCACGGGATGTCTCCCTCCAACCTGTTTACCTGCTTGACAAGCACTGCAAAGTCTATCCTTATCAAATATGACATCGTTAACTCCAAGGATATGATTTCGTTTAATAAGCTTGTCAAGGTTTCTCATGCCAACGTGACTTAGTCGTCTATGCCACAACCAACCTTTTGAGGATTTAGCAATAAAGCAAGCTTTAGGTTGTGCCTTTTTAGAGAAATCGACGATGTAAAGATCACCTCTACGCATACCGGTAAAGACCATTTTATGATTGTCTCGACGAAATACTTGGCAATCTACCTCAGTAAATAGGACATTCAAACCGAAATCAGCAAGTCTAGATACTGAAAGTAAGTTGTAGCCAAGAGATTCAACGAGCATGACATTTTGAATGGAACTATCATGTGAGATGGCCACCTTACCAAGGCCAACCACTTTACCCTTTGAATTATCACCAAAGGTGACATATTTTCGAGGGCCGTCATTTTCAGCAAGCTCACGAAACATCTCTTCATCTCCGGTCATATGATCAGTACATCCACTATCAAGAACCCATTCCTTTCCTCCTGATTCATATCCCCGAAGATTTGCCATAAGACCAAAATGTCTCATTGTATCATCAAGATCAAAGTCACCATCATCATCATCGTAGTATCCATGTTCATCATGATCTTGTGACTCATCATTTCCTAGAGAGGGTAATTCATTAGATAAATGATCATCAAAGTGGTCACTTTTATGAATTCTTATAGCTTCGAATATGATATCACTAATGATTCCAACATCTCCTTTAGCATGCTTAAGATTGGTAAGTTCAAATAGACAATTACCAAAACTAGGATCACTAGAGTTCATCTTACTCAAGGCAATAGATTTATGGAGAATTTCATCCAAAGTTTTCAAGGAATGATCGGGAAATCGTTCCTCAAGAAATTTCCATATAGTATAGGCACAATTAAGAGTAGGCAAACTAGCAATCAAATTTTTGGGCAACCCTCTAATGATGAGTTCAACAGTTCTAAGATTGCGAATCATGTCAATATCTTCATCTAGGGTAGGATGCAAAGGATCAATATGAGGTGCACAAGGACTAGCAACATACTTGTTCAAATGATATTGATTGAAGATTACAAGCATCTCATTTTTCCACTCATGAAAATACTCTCCATCAAGAATAGGCACTCTATGTCTAAGACTCCCTAAAGTAGACACATCCATCTTCCTCCAATGGTGATTAAACCAAGGCAATGGAGACCAATGCTCTGATACCACTTGTAGGATCTAGAAGTAGATGTGTCTAGAGGGGGGTGATTAGACACTTAGTGCTAAAGTTGCAATTTTTAAGATTTTTAGGTTTAAGTGGAGTTTTAGGCACAATTTCAACATACACAATACATATCAAGCAAGCATGCAAAGAGTATATGAGCAGCGGAATGTAAAGCATGCAACTTGCAAGAATGTAAGGGGAAGGGTTTGGAGAATTCAAACGCAATTGGAGACACGGATGTTTTTCCCGTGGTTCGGTTAGGTGGTGCTATCCTACATCCACGTTGATGGAGACTTCAACCCACGAAGGGTAACGGTTGCGCGAGTCCACGGAGGGCTCCACCCACAAAGGGTAATGGTTGCGCGAGTCCACGAAGGGCTCCACCCACGAAGGGTCCACGAAGAAGCAACCACCCACAAAGGGTCCACGAAGAAGCAACCTTGTCTATCCCACCATGGCCATCTCCCACGAAGGACTTGCCTCACTAGCAGTAGATCTTCACGAAGTAGGCCATCTCCTTGCCCTTACAAACTCCTTGGTTCAACTCCACAATCTTGTCGGAGGCTCCCAAGTGACACCTAGCCAATCTAGGAGACACCACTCTCCAAGAAGTAACAAATGGTGTGTAGGTAATGAACTCCTTGCTCTTGTGCTTCAAATGATAGTCTCCCCAACACTCAACTCTCTCTCATAGGATTTGGATTTGGTGGAAAGAAGATTTGAGTGGAAAGCAACTTGGGAAGGCTAGAGATCAAGATTCATATGGTAGGAATGGAATGTCTTGATCTCAACACATGAGTAGGTGGTTCTTTCTCAGAACATATGAGTTGGAATTGTGTATGTGTTCTGATGGCTCTCTCCATGAATGAAGAGGAGGTGGAGGGGTATATATAGCCTCCACACAAAATCCAACCGTTACACACAGTTTTCCAATCTCGGTGGGACCGAATCAACAAACTCGGTCGGACCGAAAAGGTAAACCTAGTGACCGTTAGAGATTTCGGTGGGACCGACTGGATCAACTCGGTGGGACAGATGTGCTAGGGTTAGGGTAAATCCAAAACTCGGTTTGACCGATTACTCAAACTCGGTGGGACCGATTTGGGTAATAAGTGAAACTGAGATTTGGTCAAGCAAACTCGGTGGGACCGATTGCATATCTCGGTGGGACCGAGAATATTGCAATGGGTAACAGAGAGTTTGCAAGCCCATCTCGGTGAGACCGAGATCCCATCGGTGAGACCGAACTGATTAGGGTTTGGCAGTGGCTTATGACAAGTGAAACTCGGTGGCGCCGGATAGGAAGAATCGATAGGACCGAGTTTGGCTTAGGGTTTAGGTCATATGTGGAAGTGGGAAAGTAGCTGAGGATTTTGGAGCATATCATTAAGCACATGAAGCAAGAGGCTCATTAAGCAACACCTCATCCCTCCTTGATAGTATTGGCTTTTCCTATGGACTCAATGTGATCTTGGATCACTAAAATGTAAAATGAGGAGTCTTGAGATTTAAGCTTTAGCCAATCCTTTGTCCTTAGCATCTTGAAGGAGTTCCCACAACCTTTAGTCCATGCCACTCCATTGTTGAACTTATCTGAAACATGCTAGATAGAAATGTTAGTCCAACAAGAGATATGTTGTCATCAATTATCAAAACCACCTAGGGAGCACTTGTGCTTTCACTCATGCTAGATCAGAACGCTTCAAACGAAGTCATGAGGAGGAGGCATCAGACTCGTCTGCCTTCGGTTTACTAGGCAAGGAATCTCTTTAACACGCCAGGAGTAGGAACCAGTAACCCGGCAGTGGTAAACCGGGTCGAAGCGCCTGGGACGGGTACGGCGGTTCAGCCACGCACGATGGACCCACCTCGTCAGAACAATAACCCGCCACAGCACGTGCCGACGCCACCGGGTCATTACTGTAACCCTTTGGATAACATGATTGATGCGGCGTCACGATTGGCGGCTATCCCGTTTGAAGGCGAGTCACCAACGGCGGTTGAAACACGGAGGGCTAGAGAGCTTCTTCAGACAGCACTGACTCAGCAGCAGGCTTATTCTTACAGTCGCAATAGGATTCATTCCACCCCTCGCCCGAGTCGGAGTTACAACAGACGTGTTTGATGAGCCGGCTGTGTCAAGTAGTGGACGGAACCATAACCCGCCCCGTGGACATAACCCGGCGGGCGGTGGCATTGAGGCTCAAAATGTGGTGGATTAAGGAAGAGCCCGTCGAGAGGCCGAGTTAGCGGCACAGTATGCGGCCCGTCAACCTACTCCGGTTCGTCCAACCACTTCTGTGGAGCCAGGTGTGACCTTTAGAAATTTGGGCGTGCCATGCTTATTACCGGATCAACGTAATGAGCGTCTGCCCAAGGATTTCAAAGGTCCTCGCAAGGTGCCTAACTATACAGCCGATTTAAGTCCTGAGGCATGGATTGAGAGTTATGAGATGGACATGGAATTGCTAGATGTCAGCGAGGCTGCATCTGCTAAATATTTCCCCCTGATGTTGGAAGGAACGGCCCGCACTTGGTTGAAGGGGCTTCTTGCCAATTCCGTTGGGTGATGGGCCGAGTTAAAGGCCCGGTTCATCCAGAACTTCAAAGATACATGTAAGCAGCCTATGTCAATTCTGGATTTAGCCTCCTGTGTCCAAGAAGAAGGTGAGTCAACAACCCATTGGGTGTGCCGGGTCTCAACAATCCTACACTCGTCGGATCGCATCAATGCTGATTCAGCGGTGTTGATGTTGGAGAACAATTGTCGTTTCACGCCCCTAAAGTAGAAACTAGGGCGGCTCAAACGCCACTACAATGACATGGGGACACTCATGGCGGCTCTGGTTAAGTATGCTGACTCTGATAGTACCAAGGACCCCGAGTCTGATGACGAAAAGATGGGGAAGGGAAAGAAGAGCAGCAACACCAAGGGGCAGCAGCATAACCCGGCGAACCAGGGAGGTAACGGTAAGCGCAAGGCTTATAATAGTTTTAACTTTGTGGCTAACACCAATGCATAGAATAATGGTCAGCGTCGTAAGGGTAAACTGCCCCCACGGACCGGAGGATCCGGTATCAATCTTGAACAGATGTTAAATCAGCCCTGCCCAAAACATGGTACGTGAGAAAGACCATCCGGGCACCTCTGGAAGGATTGTTACATTATGAAAGAGTACAAGAATTCCAATCTTTTTCAAGACAGTCATGGGCCAGGTGGCGGTTCAGGATCCGGTTCTCATGGCCCGGGTTATGGCAGTGGCGGTTCTAACTCTGGATTCCACGGAAATTAAGGTAATCACGACAACCAGGGTGGTTACAGCCAGCAGAATAATCAGGGGAGAAAACAGCAGCAACGGTCTAGTTATCAGAGCAACCCGAAGCAGTTGAATAGTGGGCAGTACCATGTTTTTACCACAAGTTTATGCAAACGGGACCGGAAGCTTCATAAGAGGGTGGTGAACGCTGTTGAACCGGCAGTTCCCTGTTACATGCGCTGGTCTGAGCAGCCCATTGTGTGGAGTCGGGAAGATCATCCGCTCCGAGTTGATAATCCGGGTCACCTGGCTTTGGTGGTCGCACCTCAGGTCGGAGGGTATAAGTTCACCAAGGTACTCATGGACGGAGGAAGTAGCATCAATATCCTGTATTACGAAACCTTTCGTCGCATGGGGTTGACAGATAAAAATCTTAAACCGTCGAACACTGTTTTTCATGGCGTGGTGCCTGGTAAGTCGGCGTACCCGGTTGGAAAGATAGCTCTGGAAGTTGTTTTTGGAGAAGATCATGACTCTAGGTCAGAAACATTAACCTTTGAAGTAGTAAAGATTCACAGTCCACATCACGCTCTGTTTGGGCGGCCGGTTTATGCCAAGTTCATGGCACGGCCTTGTTATGTTTATCTGCGGCTCAAGATGCCGAGTCACAAGGGGACTATCACAGTGCATGGGAGCCGAAAGATAGCTTTGGAATGTGAAGAAGGTGATGCGACTTATGCTGAGATGGTTTGTGCGACGGAGGAGTTAAAACTCTATAAGGACAATGTTGATCCGGCGGATATGACCTCTTTGAAAAAGCCAACTACAGAGCATGATCTGGTCTTGAAGTTTAAATCGACAGATGATACCAAGATGGTTGATTTTGTTCCTGGCGATTCGTCCAAGCATTTTAGCATCAGTGCTAATTTGGATCCAAAATAGGAAAGCGTGCTCATCGAGTTCATCCATGAGAACCAAGACATCTTTGCATGGAAACCTTCAGACATGCCAGGTGTACCGAGGGAACTCGCTGAGCACACTCTTAATATTGATCCCAAGTTTAAACTGGTCAAGCAGTTTCTTCGTCACTTCAATGAAGAGAGGCGTAAAGACATTGGTGAAGAGGTAGCCCGGCTCCTGGCGGCTGGGTTTATCATCGAAGTGTTTCATCCTGAGTGGTTGGCTAACCCAGTGCTGGTACTTAAAAAGAATGGCACTTGGCGTATGTGTGTGGATTACACGGATTTAAACAAGGCTTGTCCGGTTGATCCTTTTGCTCTCCCTCATATTGATCAGATTATTGATGCTACGGCGGTTGTGAGCATTTGAGTTTTTTGGATGCTTATTCTGGTTATCATCAGATCAAGATGGCAGTTAATGACCAGGAGAAGACAACTTTCATAACTCCCTTTGGAGCCTTCTGCTATGTGTCTATGCCTTTTGGGCTTAAGAGTGCCCAGGCGACTTATCAGAGATGTGTGCATAATTGCCTTCATGATCAAATTGGGCACAATGTCCATGCTTATGTGGATGATATTGTGGTGAAATCCAGAGAGGAGGAGACGTTGATAGATGATTTGAAGGAAACCTTTGATAATCTTCGGGTTTATAAAATGATGCTTAACCCGGCCAAGTGTGTTTCTGGGGTACCGGTAGGCAAGCTTTTGCGTTTTCTGGTGTCTAACAGGGGCATTAAGGCTAATCTGGAGAAGATCAAGGCCATCACTTCTCTGGCTAAACCGGCAGGTGTTAATGATGTGCAACGTCTAGCGAGTCGTATTGCGGTGTTAAGCCGGTTCATAAGCCAGTTGGGAGAGAAGGCTATCCCCCTATATCAGATGATGAAAAAGATGAATAATTTTGTCTGGAGTGATGCTGCTAATGCGGTGTTTGAGGACTTGAAAAAGCAGCTGGCTGAACCACCTGTTCTGGCTGCTCCTGTTGATAAAGAGTTGTTGTTATTGTATGTGGCTGCCAATGCCCGGGCTATTAGCGTAGCTATTGTGGTGGAACGCAAGGAGGCAGGCAAGGAATATCTGGTTTAAAGGCCAGTTTACTACATCAGTGAGGTGCTTATTGAGTCCAAGCAGAGATATCCGCACTGGCAAAAGCTTGTATATGGGGTGTTCATGGCTAGTCGAAAGCTTAAGCAATATTTTTTGGACCATCCCATCACTGTGGTTAGTTATGCTCCTTTAGGGGACATTATTCAGAATGGAGAAGCCACAAGTCGGGTAGCCAAGTGGGCTATTGAGCTTGGTCCTCATGGTTTGAAATATATGCCTCGCACGGCCATCAAGTCTCAGGCATTAGTGGATTTCATCAATGACTGGACAGAGCTACAGATGCCTGAGGAAAAGCCAGATAACACGTATTGGACTATTCACTTTGATGGATCCAGGCAATTGGAGGGCTGGGGGCTGGAGTTGTGCTTGCTTCCCCTCGAGATGATAAATTCTGTTATGTTCTCCGTTTGATGTTTCCTTGCACTAACAATGCAGCTGAGCATGAGGCCTTGCTCCATGGTCTTCGGATGGCTAAGGAGATGAATTTAAGCCGGGTTAGGTTCTTTGGCAACTCAGACTTGGTGGGTCAGCAAGTCTCTGGTACTTGGGATTCTAAGGATCCACTCATGGAGGCTTATCGACGAGAGGTGGACGTTATTGCTGGTCACTTCAAGGGTTATCAAGTTGAGCACGTTGATCGGAGGAAAAATGAAGCGGCGGATGCTTTAAGCCGGTTGGGTTCTCAACGTAAACCGGTGCCGCCTGATGTTTTTCTTGACGTTTTGCATAACCTGTCGGTCAAATTACCTACAGAGGAGGATTTGGGTATTCTTGACCCCGAAGCTCAGTTGGTGGCGGCTCTTCATGTAATTCTGGACTGGACAATCCCTTATTTGGCTTATATGACCCGGGTGAGTTACCTGAGGATGAAACCTTAGCCAGGCAGATAACCCGACGGTCTAAGTCAATGACAATTGTTAATGGAGAGCTACATCATCGCAGTGTCACAGGGGCATTTCAATGTTGTGTTTCTCCAGAGGAGGGCTGTGAGATCCTGCGTGAGATTCATGAAGGAGATTGTGGTCATCATGCCAGTTCAAAGTCTCTCGTGGCTAAAGCTTCTCGTCATGGGTTTTATTGGTTAACAGCTCATGCTGATGCGGAGGACCTGGTCAGCAGGTGTGATGGATGTCAGAAATTTTCACGGCGAGCTCACGTGATGGCTCAAGAATTAAGGATGATTCCAATTACTTGGCCATTTGCAGTTTGGGGGCTTGATATGGTTGGACACTTCAAAAGATCCAAGGATAAGAATACCCACCTTTTGGTGGCGGTTGACAAGTTCACTAAGTGGGTAGAGGTAGAGCCAGTCAGTAAGTGTGATGCAACAACAGTGGTTCAATTCATGAAGAAGGTGATCTTCTGTTTTAGCTTTCCACACAACATCATAACAGATAATGGCACTAATCTCTCTAAGGGTGCTATGGAAGAATTTTGTCAACGTGAGCATATCCAGCTTGATGTATTGTCAGTGGCTCACCCCCAATCTAATGGTCAAGCTGAGAGAGCCAATCAAGAAATCTTGAAAGGCATCAAGCCCCGGCTTATGGTTCCCCTGCAGCGGACGCTGGGTTGTTGGGTGGAGGAGTTGCCTTCCATGTTATGGAGCATTAATACCACCCCTAATAGATCTACGGGATACACACCCTTCTTCATGGTTTATGGAGTAGAGGCGGTTCTCCCTAGTGACATCTGTCATGACTCACCTCGTGTGGTGGCTTATGTTGAAGCTGACAATGAAAAAGCACGTCAGGAAGCACTTGACCTGTTGGATGAGGAGTGTGACATCGTGGCGGCTCGTTCGGTGATTTACCAATAAGATCTGCACCGTTATCACAGCCGCCAGGTTAAAACCAGAACTTTCCAAGAAGGCGATCTGGTGCTCTAGCTTATCCAGGATCAGACTGATATGCACAAGTTATCCCCACCTTGGGAAGGACCCTTTGTGGTCAGCAAGAATCTGAACAATGAGTCATATTACCTTATCGATGTTCGAGACCACAAGGACTCACGCACATCGGAGGAAGGGACCCACCAGCCATGAAATATTGCTCATCTTTGGCCTTACTACACTTAAGCCACTGGCTCTCCCAATGTACATATTTTGACAATGTATATATTATGATCAATATAATAAAGTCGGCATCCCTATTAAAGCAGGGCCTCTGTCATTGTTTCTCCTTAAATAATGAGGTTTTGGTCACATGGGGGCTTCTGCTTTACACAACAAAGTTATTATTACCCTTTGATCCGGCTTATAGGCCACATAAAAAAACTTGGGGGCTTGCTACCCAGGTTAAAGGGACCAAAGAGAGTCTGTTGCAAAAGCACAACTCAAACATAGGTGCCCCTTGAGCACAGCTCAAAATATTGCTTGGGGGCTCTTTTGTTCTAAAGAACAAAGAGTTTGTATAACCCTTGTAATAGGCTATAAAAGCCAGGCTTGGAAGCCAGGTGTATTCACCTAAAACCCCGGGTTATCCTGCCTTTTTAAGTAAGCCACTCCGCCCAGGTAATCCTGGAATGACCCACCGAACGTTTGACAAGTCAATCTTATGCAGACCCTGAACTTGTCAAAGTTAAAACGACGACTGGTTATGTGAGGTCCATCTTATAAGGTTTGTAAAATGGTTTAACTCAGTGGCCTGGAAACCCATGAAAGGTATCGTTTTTCGGCCTGGCAGCCCATGAAAAGCCTCGTTTCTCGTTTGTTTTTTCTTGGACAGATTCTTTCTTTTTGAGGTTTATATTTGATAAAGCTTATAAAGTTTTATGATTCACCGGTGTTTTATTAACCCGGACTAGCTTTTGACTATAAGTCGCCAGTATGAGATAAGATACAATCCGATGTTTATTAACCCGACGTGGCTTTGACTATATGTTTCCAAGTTGAGATAAGATAATACCCGTTGTTTATTAACCCGGCCTGGTTTTGTTTATAAGCCGGTAATCTCTGATAAATTACCAGTGCTCAAATTTTGGGTTATCACCCTTACCACACTGGTTTGGTAAAACCAACAAAGTGATCAAATATCACAGGTATGACATATTTTCAATCATATATGGTTATCATTCAGTTGAGCCTTGGTTATAAACTGTAATAGTTTCCTATGGTTTATATTGAGCATTATAACCCGTCCAGCGGTAAACCGCCAGGACACTTTTCACCTGTTGTATGCAGGAACAGATTCAAAATTGCTAATATCATAAAGCATACATGGCATATCTTAACATGACAGATGAACAGTGTCATGCTCAGCAAATATGCATGATGGCATAGCAGAATAAGAGTTTCAAACTAGCCTATTACAAGGCGCTTGGTGCCTAAAAGAATAATTATTTTTAAATGTCTCGGAGAAACCAGATGATAAAACTGGCCCCGGTTTATGAATCTTGGCCTGGCTGACTTGACGGTTGCGGATCATCCTGTGCCGGTTCATCTTCCTCCTCTCTACCCAGTGGCTGGAAGTCAATGGTTGTCCAATCGATCCCAATTAAGGCTTTGAATACAGCTTCATCACTTATGAGTGTGGAGGGGTCAACATCAGGGGCATAAGTATGCTCACGGATTGGAGGAATAAGATCTGGAACATCACGAGTTGGCGCTTTAACTCTCTTGTTGTTGGCATCATAAATTGACTGATAATGTGAAAGATTGGTCTCTTTGGAAAATTTGCTAGCCAATTGGCGAATTTCCCTAGTCAGGGTTCCGAGATCATCAGCATCAAAGTCTGATCCGTCCTCCTTTTTGCTTGGGTAGCCATTTGCCAAATCGGCCGGATCAAGATCAGATATCCATGCTTTGGCCCGAGTTAGCGCAGTAAGAGAACCCGCCCTGGCAGATGATTTCTTTAGCTCTTCAAACCGTGCAGGCATCATCGACAATTTTTTCAATGTTTCCTTGATCAAGGTTGGCGGCTGTTTGTTATAAGAAGCTTTGCAGATAATCCGTTGCGCGCCGGTATATAATTGCTCTATAAGTGTATAGGCGGCTTTCAGTCTTTGCCGCATATCTGCGCCAAGATGAGCAACGCGAGATCCTGCATCATCAACAAAAATGTCTATAAACCAGCGTGTCATTAGAGAATACATGTGTAACGCTCATCACGAAGCTACTTACCAAAAATGGCAGCAGTCATGGCATTTTTTTGCTGCTTTAAGCCAGTCGGCTCTTCTACTACCGGTTTAAGGGCCGCTTCAGCATGCTCAGCCTTCTCCGGCAGAGTTGATTTTTCTGTATCCCAACCTTCCCGCTCGTTCTTGAAGCCCTCCTTCGGTTTTTTCATTGTTGCTAAGGCATTGGTCAGCTCATCTTTGGCTTTGGAAGTCTCTGCCTGTTGAGATTTGATATTTTCGTGAAGGTCGGCGATTTGGGATTCCTTCTTGCTAAGATCAGCCTGCGAGAGATAAGTCGTTTATGAGATAACAGTCATATTCAAAAGTCCCAAGTACATAACAAGTATCATCCTTGGCACTTGGGGGCTAATGTCTATTGCTTCTTATCAAATTTTTTAACAAGTCCCAAGCTCAACACAAGTATTATTCTTAGCACTTGGGGGCTAATGTGTATTTGCTCTCGTTAACACTATGGATTTTTTTTCTTCCACTATCAGCTTGGTTGTTAACCGGTTTACCAAGGTCCAAAAACAAGAATTTTGTGCCTTGCAGTATAATTAGTCCCAACTTCAAATATTTGTTAAGTCGGTACTTGGGGGCTACACAGACAAATTTGAAGAGCTATTATTCTGAAATCCTAGTTCATTTTGAGAGTGTAAACCGGCCTTTGGAGGTTATACAGGCAAAATCGAAGAGTTGTTATTCTACAAGTCCCAGTTCATATTGACAATATAAACCGTCCCTTGGGGGCTACTGGAGTTGTTCTATATAGTTCTTGGAAGTTTACAGAACATTCTATTCTATCATGTTCAATCAACTTGGCGGCTAAGGGAAGAATATTTATGCAGAGTTAACAGCATTTACCTCATATCGTTCCTTCATCATATTCAGTAAACCGGCTTCATAGTCACGGCTTGTGTACAAACGATTTAAAAACCCAGAATGAATATCTTGGGCGCTGAGGTGGGCATAGCTTTCCAAATCTGCCTTCCACTTGCCTTGGTCAATAGCAGACAATTCTTCTTTGGCACTTGTTTTGACATAACAGTGGGATTGCCTGGAGATGTGTAACCAACACCAGTGACTATGACATCTTCAGTCTTATCATCAGCAACTTTGGTGGGGCTTGACGTATTATCAGTAAGAGGCATCGGATCAACTTCCATAGGCTCAGCTGAGATTTCATGGTCTGGCAGCGGTGGATCATCAAGAATAGCCTCAGTATGTGGGTTAGACTGTTCCGGAGTCCCTTCCGGATCAGTGGGAATGCTGTCCTCGACCGGTTTATTTGGTTTGGCCCTTTTACTGGCTCTGGCTTGGGCCCTGAAAATAATAAGTGTAGATCAGTATAAAGATCAAGTATAAGATATGAAGGGTCAGTTAAATATGCTCACCCAAGAACCGTTTTAAGGATTGGAATCTGCGTTCCTGTTGACTCGCCAGAGGAAGAATGGGAAGTTCCCTAATAATTCGAATCATACGGATTAAGAGGCTGTTGGAAATAACCCGCCTTGGGATAACATGGATCAGAAGTATAAGAGACCTCTGAGCGGCGTTTACGAATCGGCGTGTTCGGTAAACCAGAAGAAGTCACCACATGGCCGCTGTGTCGGGTTGTGTGGCGAGCTTCATGTTGTTGTTTCTTCAAAAGAAATTTTGGATCCAAGTAAGCAAGAGGGTGAGAAAATCTTACTTTCCGGCTTGCTTGTTGGGTTTTCTATGTGGGCAGAGGTTCTGAGTCGGATGAGAGAGTAATTACCTCTACATCATTTGCACGGCTGGCTTCTGCATCGTCCTCATAATAATCATTGTCAATGAGGTGTATGAAAAAGGAGCCAAGTGAGTCAAGTTCTACCTCTGGCTCCAGGTTATTATCATCATCATCAAGGTTTAACTCGACGGTTTTCTTCTTGGCGGGTTTCTTGGCCTTGGTCTTGGGACGAGCTATTTTGGTTGGTTTATCCAGTGGTTTCCTCTTCCAGAACGGATCATCACCTTGTTAAAAATTAGAAAGATAGTAAGGGAGTGTCAAGCGTATGGATTAAGCAGGAGTTGGGCAATTCTTACAACTGGCGGTTTATTTGAAGTGTAGAAAGGACTAAGTCATGTTTTGTTGCACTCAGCCACCGGTTCATTCAGCTTTTTCTTGACGGCTTCAGTAATTTCAGTGTCAGTCAGCTGGATATCAGTGTGGCGTTGAGGGTCTTTCATGTTCCCTATGTATTCACACATTAACCCGGAGCGATGGCTTAAGGGCAGAATACTCCAAGACACCCAACGGACAAAATCGATGCCTGTTAAACCGTTTGCAACAAAGGCTCTGAGCTTCGAAAGCTGTGGTGCATACTTGGACCGTTCCTTGGTAGTGAGTCTTTGGGGAAGTGGATGTGTGCTGGTAAGCCGGTGAGCACGATAACCCGGCAGAGGATTCTCACCAGTTGGAGATGTATCTTGACAGTAGAACCAAGTTTGATTCCAATCTTTGGGGTGGCTATGATGGTTAGCGTGAGGGAAACTGACATCTTTTCTCTTTTGGATGGAAACCCCGCCAAGTTCAGTATTGGGCCCATCCACAAACTCTGTACGGCGGTTCAACTAGTAGAAATCTCTGAACAATTCGACCGTCGGCTCCTCTTGCAGATACGCTTCACATAACACTTGAAAGTTGCAGATATTGGACACAGAGTTTGGTCCAATATCTTGAGGGTGAAGTTGAAGGAAATGAAGCACATCATGGAATTTTTTTGATCCGGGAGGGTTGAATCCTCGACGCAGGTGGTCAACAAACACAATCACTTCCCCTTCCTTGGGTTCAGGCGGATTTTCCGGACCAGGGACTCTCCAATGGATGTCTTCCTTTTTGGCTAAAGCGCTAGTGGCAACATACCCATTCAGTTCTTCTTCTGTAACCCGGGATGGAACCTAGTTGCAAGAATAAAAGGATTTGGCCATTTATCGGATAGCCTGAAAGAAGATTTATGCCGGTTTAAAAATTCATGGTTAATCCGTTAAGAGGCAGAAAATGTTGGGACGTGTATAAGTGTTAAACCAGAGATTGACATTATTAGGTTGCAGAGATAAGCAATTGGCAGTTTAAGAGGGGAGTAATGGTACCTGGTGGGTTATTATTTTCTGAGTTAAACTGCCTACACAAATATTGAAAGGATAGATCTGAAGCTGGAAAAATTTGCTAAGTGGTGAAAAACAGGTTTCACAGACTGATTTTATAATTTTGGATCTACCGCATGACAGGAAATGAACATATTCATACTTAAATATTGATGCTTGAGCAGTTCATATAAGCCAGACTAGATCTTTTCACTTAAGGAGGCATTCTGATAACGAAAAAGGGGCTATAATCATTGCCGCGCAAGGAAGATAACAAGTTTGGACCGAATATCGGAGCTACGGTGAAGAACAGCGCCGAACCTATATGAGCTTGTAGGAACCCTAATGGGATCTATGAGGGGGGAGGAAGAACTTACCGAGGTTGTTGGAGTGGCAGAGGCGCGCGAGGGAGATCTGGACCAAATCAGGTTGATGCAGCGGCCAACGGTGATGCAGAGGAGAGGGTCGACGGTGGCGGCTGAGCTCAAGAAGACCGCGTCGCGAGGAAGATGATGGAAACGAAGAGGCAAGGGGGGAAGTAAAAAGGACCCCTGGCCCTATTTATAAGGCAAAGGGATAAGTGGCATGCGCGGGAATCGAGAAGCTCAAAATTGGATATGTAACCAGGTCGACGCCTCGATTGTTGGAGGTTCATTAAAAATGAAGGTTCATAAATGATTTTGGATGTGTATATAATTAATGACATGTGACATCATGGTGAGTTATCATGATCTCAGAAGATGACGTCACGACGAGTTACAAGTTTTCGCAAAGGCAATGGAGAAGGAATTTTCACAAGTGTTGAAGATTGACATGAAAAAGTTCAAATCAACCTGGGGCCTAATGTTGGGGATATAACTATTGAGTATAAACCACCCAGGAGGGGCCGGGTTATACTCGTGATTATTACCAATATTAAAGCCCATGAAGACATAAGAGGATGGCAACTTACGAAGGAGACTTAGTAAGAAGGCCCAAGGCCCGAAGGCGGATTAGGGAAAATAAATGTAAACCGCCATATGAGTATGACTTGTATTGTAAGATAGGAAAGAGGAGATACCGAGACGAACTTGTTTATGAGCCGGCCGGGAATTTATGAACCGTCGGGACGAGCCGGCGGCGGTTTGAGGACAAGAAACAATAGATCGAGAGCCGGGTTAAGCGTATTCGCTCCCTGCTCATCAAAACCCTAGAAATATCACCCACAACTGGATTAGGCTTTTACCTTCATCGTAAGGGGCCAAACCAGTATAAACTCCTCGTGTCCTTTGTCTTGATTAACCCCTTTAAGCTAACCTCATCGCGATGTCTCCACGACTAAGTCCTCGCACTTGGACATCTGCCGTGACAATTCCACGACAATAAGGTTTTTAGACAAACAAGTCTCGAGACAGATGTTTTGGTAGGTCTCAAGATAGATGTTTTGACGGCTCTCAAGACAGATGCAGTGAAATAGTGCCCTTGTAATCGAGACCATAACGATCAATAGAAATTGAGCATGATGTAGACTTTTACCTCCACCGTGAGGGGTCGAACCTAGGTAAAACTCATGTCTTCTCGTTTCTGATCAACCCCATCCAAGCTACTACCTAGTTGCGATGGCCTCGCAAGTAAGTCCTTTTTCGAGGACATCTGTCGTGACAAAACCATGATAGTTGGCGCCCACCATGGGGCTTGCGCTTAAAGGTGTTGTGTTCTTGGAGGGAGCTCTCCCAAGGATCAAGAAAATTCTCCGTCAGTCGGACATGGAAAGTCCCGCTCAAAATCCCCCTCAAGGAAAGTCCCGCTCAAAATCCAGCTAAAGGAAAGTCCCGCTCAAAATCCAGCTCAATGAAAGTCCCGCTCAAAATCCAGCTCAAGGAAAGTCCCACTCAAAATCCAGCCCAAGGAAAGTCCAGCTCAAAATCCAGCTCAAGGAACGTCCAGCTCAAAATCCTACTCAAAATCTGGCTCAAGGAAAATTCGGTGTGTGCTCAAAATCCGGCGTGTGACCAAAATCTGGCTTGTTACCAAAATTCGGCTTGTGCTCAAAATCCGGCTTGTCACCAAAATCCGGCTTGTCACCAAAATCTGGCTTGTGCTGAAAATCTGGCTTGTCGCCAAAATATGGCTTGTCACAAAAATCCGGCTTGTGCCGAAAGTCGCCACGATGCGCAGTTCAAACGTGGGTATCCTGCCTTATTGGCAAAAAAGTAAAGGTTGCCAAAGAGAACTAGTTGCCATGATGCACAGTTCAAACATGGGTATCCTGTCTTATTGGCTCATCATATTATGATCAATGGAATGAAGCCGGCTTATCTGGACCCCTGATGTTTTGCAGTAGTAGTGTTGTCTCCTGTATATCCTATGCTGAGTTTTTCCATGATCATATGGTCACTTGGGGGCTTCCAACTCATCGAGTTTAGCTAATAACATCCCTCTTGACCCGGCATATGCCACCATAATGTTGGTTAAACCTACCTGTTAGCTTGATGCTTCTCCGAAAAGGTGACCCGGTTGTACTTTTGATAAGTCAATCACACTAATGCCTATCATGGACTTTGTTGACCCTAAACCTATCAAAGTCAAAACACATGCTTAAGTCACGTGAGAGCCGGCTTTCAGAGAGCTAGGATAAATCATAAGAGGCTACAAGGCCTGCTTCACAAAAGCAAATCAGACTCGAGCCTTGAAAGCCGGTCTTTATGTCATGCCTCGAAAGCCATCTTGTTATTTATTTTTTATGTCATATGCTATTTATGTCTCTCTCTCTATATATATATATCTATCTATGCATTTTCTTTGTAGGTATCAATTTTTCTAAATTCTCGGGTTATAGATCCGCCGGGTCACATATAAAGTCAGGTCATTTAATTGACCAGGTTTTGGGTTATTCAACATGTGCCTTGTAGTAAACTACAACACTCATGGATTTCTCCACACATATTTGTCGGGTTGCATTGCAACCATGGCCCAGGATTTATTTCAAGCACAAAGGCATTATTCCAGGATATTCGTACAAACCGATAAGTTTCTAGGTTGCACTGCAACCACGGTTAAGGATTCATTCAAGCCAGATTAATATCAGTTCAAGATAATTTATGGAGTGCATAAGGGCACTACCAGATAAAGCGACAAGTCCTGCTCCTTCAACTGAGAAAATTCTGAGCCGGCCTAATTCAACATTGCCTATATAATTACAAATGGGTAATATTATTCTCACACAGTCCCAGGTCGATGCAGGCATGCGACCCAGAACTTGGGGCTACATCATATGATGTTATTCTTTTCAAAGGAGAAGTACATGTAAGTCCCGAGTCGATGCTAGCATACAACCCGACACTTGGTGGCTACAGTGTTTAGTTGTTTAAACAGGTCATAAGGTCCAAATTGAAGACCCGGGGCATCACATACTGATGAGCCGGCCCTTGGGGGCTACACTTGCTAAAGTTTTATAAGTATAACACAAATACAAGTCACAGGTTGCTGCATGCAAGATAACCCGGCACTTGGGGGCTCTACAGTCAAGATATTATTTTTATGCAAAGCACCAAGTCATCATGAACTGATAAACTCGGAGCTTGGGGGCCACATGTAATATTGAGATAAAAAACAGAAGAACACCTTCAAACTCTCAGTTTTGAGCAAGGTGGGTCTCATTTTCTTGGTCGAAGCTTGCAAAGTTTATCTCCTCTAAGTTCATCACAGAAAGCACTAGAAGCTAGCTCAAACATTAGACGAATTTTTATTCCCAATATTTTTTAAGCCGAATCACAAAAACCGGCTCAACGTCAGATGGGTTATTATTCCCAACATTTTCCTGTGAGGACTAACATCAGCAACTTGATTGTGAAGCCGGATTGTTGATATGACAATAGACCCGGACTTTTTATGAGCCGGTTCATTGACTAAACTGGTTATCTAAGCGAGTCGGTCCCTTAATGTACTAATTATTTTCTATTTTCAGGAGCTTACCGTGAATGCACACCAAGCTTGTATTCAAGGTAACCTGGGGGCTAATGGCAGGGGAATTACCCGCCGCTAGACCCGGCTTTGAGGTTAAGTCATTTCTGGGGTTAAGTCATGTCTGGAGTTAAGTCAACCGGCTACAATCATGACCTGTCTATAATCTTGAACCGGTCACAATCTTGACCCGACCTATTACAAGACAAGTTTTCTGACTCTGAAGATAAGCCGGCTCACGGAGCTAAACCGGCTCACGGAGATGAGCCCGCTCATGGAGATGAGAAGGCTCATGGATAAGCAGGCTCATCAATAAGCATGCTTATGGAGATGAGCAGGCTCATAGATAAGCAGTCTCATGGATAAGCAAGCTCACGGATGACTCGGCTCACGGAGTTAAGCGGCCGACCTCACGGAGCTAAGCGGCCTCATGGAGATAAGCATGCTCTGGATATAAGTCAGCTCACGGATATGAGCCGGCTCTGGAGACGAGACCCAGCTTGAGGATGAGTCCCAACTAGGAGAGATAAGTCCTGGTTTCCAAGAGTCCAAATACAAGACAGAGAACCCCGACTTCAATGACACAGAGGACTTAGAGGATTTAGAGTAGGACTCTGACTACGAGTATAACCCGGAATATCTTGTAAGCCCATGGACTCAACTATTATATAAAGGGAGTCCCTGGGTCATCAGAAGGATAAGGTTTTTAGACAGACAAGTCTCGAGACAAATGTTTTGGTAGGTCTCGAGATAGATGTTTTGATAGCTCTCAAGACAGACGAAGTGAAATAGTGCCCTTGTAATCGAGACCATGATGATCAATAGAAATCGAGCATGGTGTAGGCTTGTACCTCCACCGTGAGGGGTCGAACCTGGGTAAAACTCGTGTCTTCTCGTTTCCGATCAACCTCATCCAAGCTACGACCTAGTTGCGATGGCCTCACGACTAAGTCCTTTTTCGAGGACATCTGTCGTGACAAAACAACGACAGTGTGAGCTGCTCTAAGTCATTCCACACATTTCGTTTTGCAAAGCTTTTTGCCAATAAACACCCATGATTTGCCCCTCTTCTAGGCGACGCATGGCCAAACTAGCCAGGTGGGAAGCATGCGCAGTTGTGCGCGGTAACCTGCGTGGTTGCATGGGAACAAGCTCACCAACAATACATTTGGCGCCTCTTCGAGCCCATGCGTGGTCAAACAAAACACGTGTGGGGTGCTCTAGCGTGCACTGGAGTCCTCCGCTAGGAACGCGGTGAAAAGACGTGATGATTACAGGCCGGCCGACCCCCATTTATTACAACATCCATTTAACCCTTGTGTCACTTTAACCTTTCGATCGCGCCCCGGTGTTGCAAGAAGCACACCCACCACGACAAATTCTTAGAGGGTATCATGTGCGGCTCCAATGAACGACGAGCGGCAGTTCACCATCAATGTCGTAGTGGACACCCACAGAAGGTTCACGGAGCTCTCGGTGGTGTACATCAACAACCTGATCTGGGTGGAGAACTCCATCCACACCTTGGAGTTGTGGCTTGCTGCGGAGAAGTACAAGGTGGTTGGGTTCGACCTCGAGTACACCTGCGCTCATGCCGGGTCTCGTCACAAGGTCGCCGTCGTCTAGATGTGTGTGCGCAATCACGTCCTCGTCTACCACTACTGCCTGGCCACAAGGCCTTGCAAGTGTTTCGCCATGTTTGTCAATAGACCCCACTACATGTTCGTTATGGTGGACATCACCAACGATGTAAAGGTGCTCAAGAATTAGGGCATCGCCTGCCAGAATCTTGTTGACATCCAGGGCCAATACAAGATCTCGGGCAGCAAGACGCACGAGAAGGACTCACTGGTTCACCTCATCGAGGCCATTATCTACCCCTACTAGAGAGACATGAAGGATTCCTACAACAAGGAAAAGCGTGCCTGGCACTCGGCCTGGATGGAGAAACTTGACAAAGCTCACGTCGTGTACGTGGCCAAGGAGGTATACACGAGCTACGAGATGTACATGCGGATCATTGACATGAGGAAGTGCCTCCTTCCCAACCGAAAGCAGAGCAATGGCAAGCATCGTCACAACAAGAAGTAGATGATTAGATGATCGTTTCTCCTAGTTTAGTATGCATGTAACTATTTACTTTGGTGTGTGCAAATGTTATGTGTGTAGTCACTTATGTGATTCTATGTTTAATTTGGTTATGCAATCATGTTCTTATAAGTATATATGTTGTTCTTCCATAGACAGAGCATAGACGTTGTACGTACAGAGCAAATCACATCGCACATGGATTAAAATGGGGAAGCCGTCGGTGATGATTTCATCAATCACTTACAATTGTATACCAACAAGCGTTTGCCCACAACACACAAGGCTTGTTAGCAGGAACCGTTTGCGTTGTTATCTGTCTTCCCATACATTTCTGCTTACTGGCCTGTTTGTCGCGTATCACACACATCGTGTTAAATTAACCCATTTCTGTTGCTTTGCCCATCACAAACAGTTCATCTGAGTGAGTTGTATGCCGTCTATCACACACACCTTAATCTGGATGACCATTTCTGTTGTCTTGGCTCATCGCAAACAATTCATCTGGGTGAACTGTATGTCGTCTATCGCACACACCATGATCTGGCTCACTATTCCTATTGTGTCGTCTAATCACAAACAGTTCATCCAAGTGAACTATATGCCTTGTATCGCATGCACCTTCATCTGGCTGATTGTTTCTGTTGTTATGCTTATCGCAAACAGTTCGTATGGATCAACTGTTTGCCACATATCACACACACAACTCTAATCGGAATTGTGTTTGATGTCTCTGTCGTCGCAAACAATTCATATCATTTCTGACGGTTTTCTTACACCACCGTTTACGATTAATGCATCACATACAATTTCGTCGAAGGGTCTCTGATTGTAGTGTTGCGTTAGCAGCATCCTGCAGTAGTGAAAACCGATGACGAGGATTTCTGTATACTGAGCATAGTGATGATTCAGGAGGATACCGATGCATCCAGGTTTTGTGAAGTATCGCGAAGTAAAGGGAACATCACATGATAACCTAAGGTTCACTCGAATATCATTCGTGAGGATTTCGGTATGGTGAGCCCGGACATCCACGGTCCCGTTGCCGGTCATTGAACGAACGATTTCGTTCATGTCTATGAGTTATCGAACCTACAGGATCACAAGCTGAAGGCAATCATGATATGTTGACTGTTAGTAGTACGGGAGTCATGAATATATATTTGTGGAATTATTTCATGAATATTCGGAATAGTTCCGAGAGGATCCGGAAGCGTTTCAGGGTCACTAGAGGGTTTCAATGAATATCGGGTAATACCGGGTATTACCTATATATTATATATAGGTGGAAAGTGTTTCCGGAGATGTTAAAAAAATATGAAGTGGTCTAGAGGTATTTATAACACTTTATATTTAATTTAAATATCAACGGGCCTTAAAAGGCCAAGAGGTGCAAAGAGTTATGTGCCACATAGGCCCATAAGGAAGTGGTGCCCCCCTTTCCTTATGGGGGGGGTGGACTAGGGGAGGAGCCAAAATCCTCCCCCATGGCCGGTGCCCCAAGGGGGGGCTTGGTGGCTGCCCTCTCCTCCTCCTCCAACCTATATATATACTAGGGTGTTTTTTGCTCTATGGAAGATACAAGTTTTAGAGCCCCCTCTAGTTCTTCTAGTTCTAGTTGGTCCTAGTTGACTAACTAGAACTAGTCTAATCCTCTTGTCCTCACAATTAGAAGCCTAGTGTGGTTCTAATCTCCTCCCTCTAATTCTTCGGCGATGATTAGCTCTGGACGAGGAAGCGTTGTCGGATCATGAAGGTTGCATGATTGCAACCAAGTAGAGAGGTCGTGCTTTCAGTCTTTGGTTCGAGGGATTGTTCGTGGGTGGTACGAGGGATTGTACATCGACGGTTCAAGGGATTCCAAGTATGATCTACACCAACAAGTTCTTCTTTTACCACAACCTGGTGATGGTAACGATCATGATCCCAACCCGTTATGCATCTTCATATTGATTTGGGTGATCGTAGGCATGGTTTTTTTTGTTTTCTACTATGCTTCTCAACAAACAGGGCACGTGGAAGTTTCCAGGGCGGAAATCTAGGCATCGTGCCCCACTTTCCCAACTAGACGCGGCATAATCGCTTCCACGCGCGCACATGAATATTCAAACCGCGAGATTTCCACTACGAATCGACCCGCTTGATCGCTTATGATTCCTTTCCTAAGGAACACTCATCGGTCCGACCGACCGCCCTTCGAGGGTTACCGTGCACTCGAACACGTAATCAAGCCGACTGAAGTCATCTTAAGGATTGCAATGTGATGAGCTCGACGCCCCTCTACGGGTTAACTTGGCCCTTCTTCTAGGCTCCAAGGCGCGTGTCTCATAAACTTGGACTTGGAGATAGCCTACGTGGGCGTTCCCCCGGGATAATGAGTGGCATCTCTCCAGAGAATCAGCCCAGACGCCTGCATCGTCACTCGAGTTTCATGACATGTCCGCATTTAGACCTCTAGTCTATCTCTCTCGAGAGACATACAAATGCCACCAAGTTTTTCCCAGCGGTCAATATTACCTGATCGGTCAGGAAACTCTTAGTCCAAAATCCACCGCGATTTTAGTCAGGTCACGATATGTTATAACTTGACGACGGATTCCAAGTGCCCCTGAAGCACTCGACCCGAAGCAAGAGTTCATCCAATTCGTCCTACGAAACCTCAACCGATTCGGGGGCTAATGATGGGGTCACCTACTAAGGGTAGGGTCATAGACCTGACATCTAGGGCCCACCTAGGACCCCACACCATCATTGGGAGGTCTCCGGACCATAGGCGCATTCAGATGAGCCTTCCAAGGTATCCACTCGGATACTGTCCAGCCACTCGGATGTCTTCCCACCAGTTAGCCTCACCAGCACCACCTGGACACATGAGGCGGATAGACGACGTGGGAGCTGCAATGGTCGGGAGGCTTAACGTTGGACTTCAAGTGTAGTTATAACGACAGTTACTAGTAACGCCTATAGTCACTTCCCCTCTTATCTCCCCTTGTAATGTAGCATTAATGAGGGCGGGGGCACTCTATATAAGCCCCCTCCAACGCCATGACAAGGGTTGGCAACTTACTGTAGTCTTATATCCCAAGAGAAAACAAAAGCCCCGGGCACAAGATGTAGGACTATTACCTCTCTGAGAGGGGCCTGAACTCGCTAAATTCGAGTGTTACACATGTGTCGTAGGTAGGTTCCGCCCCTATTCGTACCCCTAGTACTCACTGTCAGATTTGTTGCCCCGACACCCACCTATGGCAACCACCGCCCTACATCGACCTCACAATGGACGACGATGGTGATGACAACCCTAAAACTAGTTTTTATGTTTTTTTAATTTCAAGTTTAGTTTGAATGTGTGGCCTTAAGACTTTGTGGATGTTTATGTAATATATATCATTTTTAGAATATTTGCGATGACTATTTGGGTCAAAAATTCAAAAGTCCAAAAGCAAAAAAAATGATATTTGATGGTCAATTGGGCACACTGACGCCTAGATGACCACATCCACATGCGCATGTCTGTTTGCCGACGCAAAACAGACACAATCCATGCAAAATGGATGTGTGTTTGCTCCTGTGCATTGGAGTTGGCCTAAGCAGTAAGGGCATCTCCAACACCGACCCTCAGACCGCCCGCATCCATCAGGACCGGACTACGCGAACCGTGGAAGCCATCCAACGCAGGCCCGTATCGGTCTACCGAGCGGTCTGGACGTATTTTCTCTCGCAAATTGGAGATAAAGTGGGGGAAGTTTTGTGGGAGTCCGGATAGCAAACACGTAGGACTCCGACACCCCCAGTCCACCCAACCCCCTCCCGGTCCCATTTCCTACCACTCCGTCTCTTCTCCCCCTTGCTTTGCATCCGCACTCTCCACCTCCACCACCGCCGCTATATGTCTTCGGCTGGCATAAAGCATTACCGAATGTCCGCAACCAGCACTGACACGCCCACTCGCCTCTATGACGACGCTGTCCACCTTGGAGCCGTTTGTAGCCAGGTACACTCCGCCCCCTTTAGACGACCTCCATGGCGGACATCACGCTCACCAGGGTTCGGTCAAATGCCTTTGAGCTTATTTTCGAACGCTATGTCGTTTTTTAGAGTACGAAGCATGGCGAGCTAGTCGATAATGAAGGATGAGTTGTTGTGCGATACGTGGTTGGCCGTATCCGTGGATTTCGTAGGCAAGAGCAAAGGGGGACCTTCTAGCAGCAAGTGCATGAATTGTTTCATGCAGGAAAGCATATTGCACCCTAAAACATGTACATCATTCAACAAACGCAATGTGAGGTCGTCATCGTATCACAGGTACGCTATCTAGACCAGCGTCACCGAGCTTTGTAACGTGGTTCGTCAGTTGGAGACAAGGTGTCTATTGCACGCGACAAAGGACGAGATCGTAAATTTTGCTTCCTCTTGCTCAACTTGTTGATTGATTCATTCACTCAATGTTGATCTACACATTATGTAATCTGCACGCTGCCATGATGTACCACATGACAAATGGATGGTCATTTACGTACACACATTGTTGGATGATGCTGAAGGAGGGGTATGCATGAGAGGGCATGATCCGTTGATGAAAAACTTGTCGGACATCCGGTTAATCTAGTTGAATTTGAGATATTGTTGTGTTAGACTTAATTTGTATGTTATGTATGGATGATTTGTATTATTTTTTATCCAAACTTTGAAGAGTATCATCCAGTTTGTATGAATCTCGTCCGATTTATTTAAATACGGTTGAAATGTATGCGCTCAGCGTTTGATGACAACCTTCCGTACGTGTGTCCGTAGACTGGTGCCGTGTCGGACAGACGTGGGAACTGCAGGTCGCGGTTTGACATGCCCTAAGGCTTTCCACTATGTAGCCCAAAAGAGGTGCCAAATCTATTTTTGCGCAATTTGGCACCGATGCCCTCCATAGCCCATGCGGTGCTATAAAAAATATTGTGGGAACCGGAGCAAGTGCTGGCACCGATGCCCACTTCCTGCATGACAATAAAATACATTAAACTGTGCACCGATGCCCACTTCCAGCGCAAAGGATCGAGGGGGAGGTTGGCTTGCTCGATTTCTTTATGTACGTGCGGGTCCCGCTTTTCTACGGGCTGCAACCCAACGGTGTGAGGGCAGTGCCAAATTTTCTCCCGAGGGCATCGATGCCCAATCTACCATATTTTAATGCACCAGGCACCGGTCACATAGTGGAGGGCCTAAGCACCAAGACAGAAAAAATAAATAAGACAGAGCTGCCCTCCCGCGCAGAATTACTGCACTGCCCCCGACATCAATCTCACGGGGGAAACCTGCCGCCGGCAACTCATATTCTCGGTCCGCCGCCGGCTTCCCATCTGCGCCCCCGCGCAGCTCGTGGGCAAGGAGGGGGTTCGATCCAATCTTTCTTTCCTTTTCCTCCTGAGTCCTGAACTACCAACGCGGCTGTAAATCTCTGCCATCGCCGTCCGCGTTCTTCCTCGTCGCAACATCGTGGCCCTCCGCAATATTTGCCCAGTGGGTTTTAAGGTACGAGCTTGTTTTTTCATCCCGTTATTAGTTAAGCCCGTCGCCCTCGACAATTTCTGCAGCTGGCACACCATCCAGATCCGCCCCTGATTGATAGGATTATCCAAAAGTTACTCCTAATTAGAGTTTAATTTTTCACCCCAAAATTGATCTTTTAAGTCCTACCCTGGCTCTGTCAAAGTTTTGTTCAATTTGTGTAGTACTAATTGAAAATCTGAGAGAAACTGCACAACTGCTAACAAATTTGTATGAAAAGAATAAAAATGGAAAGAACGACTTGTGCTCTGTGTGCCATGTTTTGGGCTTTTGGCATCCCACTTGATATTCACTACTGTCTACTCTTTGGGCATAGCAGGTCAAAGACCAGAGTATAAAATAAAGGTGGGCTACTGTTAATATTTCATAGAATGGAGTCCTTGTGGAAGCTGTCCTATTTGCTTGAGCCGGCGTCACTTGCCCTCATCGTGACGGCTGTTTCAGTTGCCTACGCATCAGCATGGCGTGCTCTGGACCATGGCAAGGAGATGGAGAGGAACTTGGACTTCTCGGAGGCATCCATCACACTTGATCGGTCGCAGGCTCTCATGATCCCCCTTGCAAGCTCATGCAGCCTACTGCTGATGTTCTATCTGTTTTCATCTGTATCGCACCTCGTCACCGCGTTTACCGCCGGAGCCTCTGTGATGGCGCTCTTCTTCTGTCTGTCTCCGTCTATCGCCTACGCCAAGTCGCAGCTCAATCTAATGGATCCTTTCGTGTCGAGGTGCTGTTCCAAGTCATTTACCCGGTTGCAAGGATTGCTATTGACTTTCTGCATAAGCACGGTGGCAGTGTGGCTGGTAACAGGGCATTGGTTGCTAAATAACGTACTTGGGATTTCCATATGCATAGCATTTGTCAGTCATGTGAGGCTTCCCAACATAAAGATTTGTTCGTTGCTTCTTGTCTGTCTGTTTGTCTATGATGTTTTCTGGGTCTTCTTCTCCGAGAGGTTTTTCGGAGCAAATGTTATGGTTTCTGTTGCCACTCAGAAGGCATCTAACCCAGTTCACACAGTAGCAAACAAGCTTAGCCTGCCTGGGTTGCGGTTGATTACGAAGAAGATAGAGCTTCCGGTGAAGCTTGTCTTCCCTAGGAATTTGTTGGGCGGGATTTTTCCAGGAAGCACTCCTGGTGACTACATGATGCTTGGCCTTGGAGACATGGTAAGTTACTTATGTTACAATTTTTCCGTCCAGGCAAACTTGGTGTTTTGATCCTTTTAGTGCCACCGATCCAAATATGATTTCGTGTTCATTCTTTAATCCTGCCTTAAAATAGTACTCATAGCCATTGTATTCAAAGGTTTCAAACTTGTTTTTGGTTACTCTTTCTTCCTGTCTTAATTCACTAACTTGGTTTTGTTTTCTACAATAAGTGACTTGCCAAATTAAATGTGGGCTGTTGATTATGTGCATATCGTTTTGGCTACATGGAACTGAAGATGTAGGAATTTGATGGTGAATCATTCCTGAACATAATAATAGGAGCCTTATAGGACTACGAATATTTTCAGTGTGAATTGAGTTACGTTCTATACATTTTTGGCTTCTCCTAGGTCATAATTTATTAAGGAAGCAAGCTAAACACACGCACTCCTTGATCAGTTTTGTCGAAAGTTTTGTTGAGCACATGATGGAGTGAAATGTGTCATTAGTTCATTAACTCAAACTGATTCATGCTTTAGGCCATCAACTCGGAATTGATCAATTTAGACCATAAACTCGTTAATTTGATGATTTGATCAAATAAGGCCAAAAGTGATCCGGGAGGGGAAAAACCAGCCATGTGCCCGCCATGTCAGCCTACTTTAGACCGCTCACAAATTGACTCATTTTTACAGTTTTTTTTTTGCAAAAGCGCCAACCTAATCCGATATAGGGAAAATAAAATAAAATGCCGCGTGTTTCATGGGACTTGAACCACTAGAACATTAAGAGCTTTGTGCACAAAGATGCAGCGGACAAGATATATCAGGACACAAGGATACAGTTGATTGTTTCGAAAGTGTGTTTGAAAAATTATATAAAGCCCATGGTGTGTTCACTAAAACTCATACCCGTGCCCTAAGGGTAAGGGGGGACACATGCTGACCACTAGGATGCCAAGTATTTTGTGTATGTAGAGGGTTACATGATATACATACGATCAATGGATTCTGCTGCCATGGCAGCCGATTCTGCTGCCACAGCAGCCGATCATGCTTACTTAATGTCAGCCTGACTGGAACAATAGGATCTACAACAGAAGGAAACATCCATCGAAAGAGAAAGCAACGATCGCAACAGAAGGAAATAGATCGCCTGATTGGATTCGGTCGCCCCCTTGCAAAAAAATAATAAATAATAAATAAATCTAAAAACCAGTGTGCCACATTAATATTTTTTTTGAGAAAACGCAAAGGACTCTTTGTGTTTCATTTCATTGAAAAGATGAGAAGATACAATCCTCCTAGGAGGTGGTGGTTACATGGATTGGCAACCTATCAGTGGACATCCCAGTTGGTGGGGAGGACTACCCTGAGACCCAAAGCGCCAGCTTGTGCACAACATTTGGCTTCGGCCTTAATCCTATCTACCAGTGCGGTAACCGAGGGGCGCGCATTGTCGAAGACGCACTCGTTGCGTTGTTTCCAAATCATCCAAGGGACGAGCATGCGATAGATTGCAGGCCTTTCCGTAGCGCATGTGGGGTCTGCCCTTTCATTCGTTGCCACCAGTCCGTGAGGGTGGGCTCATTGCTTGGCGGTTGAGAAGGTATCCTTGCCCAAGCCAGCACGTCGTGCCAGATCTGCCGCGTAAACGGGCATTCCAGGAGCAGGTGCCACATTGACTCTGGGGCCTGATCACAGAGGAGGCATCGTGGATGGTGCTGTAGGCCGCGACGGGCTAGTCTCTCCGCCGTCCAGCACCGGTCCTGGCTAGCCAACCAGTGAAAGAAATGTACACGGCACGGTGCCCAGCTCTTCCAGGTAAGCTTCTAGGAGGGGCATTTCATGGATCCATGGAAGGTTGCGGCGTAGCATGACCGTGTCGTGTAGTTGCCGCTAGCCGTCCATCTCCAGAGCATTCGGTCGGGCCGGTTTGATAGGCTGATCTGCTGCACGGCTTGCCACAGTCTGAGATATTGGCCAATCTCGTGGATCCCTATCACTCCTTGAATGTCACGAGCCCAAGCATTGCCCGCTAGGCCTGCGGCCACCGTTGTCAACTTGCGTTGCCGGTTGGGAATGCATTGGTAGAGTGCCGGCGCGAGCTCCCGCACGGACTGGCCGTTGAGCCATCGGTCATCCCAGAACAATGCCGTCTGTCCATCGCCAAGCTCCATGGTCGTCGATGCGAAGAACAATGCGCGCTCCTCGCGGGAAAACTGGAGGTCGAGGCCTCGCCATGCGCGGTCGTCGTCCGTGTGGGAGAACCACATCCAGTGCAGGTGTGGGAGAACCACATCCAGCGCAGGCGCAGCGCTAGGCCGGCACGCTCCAGGTCCTGGACCCCGAGCCCGCCATACTCGAGCGGGCGGCACACACGTCGCCAGTTGACGTGGCAGTGTTCGCCATTAGCAGCAGCGCGCCCAGCCCACAAGAAGCCGCGCTGGATCTTTTCGAGCTGTCTCAAGGTCTTCTTGGGCGGCGCGAACGCGAGCAGCTGATGTATCGGGATCGCGGCGAGCACCGATTTGACCAAAGCCAGCCGCCCGGTTTTGTTCATGAGCCATGCCTTCCATGTGGGGAGCCGAGCGGCCACCGGGTCGACGAGGGGTTGTAGTTGGGCAGCTGAGGGGCGGCGTAGCGTGAGAGGGATGCCAAGATAAGTAATGGGTAGCTCCGCTTTCGCGCATCCCACCTGATCAATTGCCGCATCCGCCTCAGGGTCGCCATTGAAAACGGTGGCGGAGCTTTTGGCATAGTTGACTTAGAGGCCGCTAGCTTCACTGAATGTGGCCAGGATCGCGCGGACGGCCTCCACGTCGTCTTGCGTGGCGTGGCAGAATAGCATCACGTCGTCGGCGTACAAGGATATGGCCGGAATGTCTCGTCGGGGGTGCAGCCGCTGCAGTATGCCGGCGTCATGGGCGCGGCTGATTAGACGTCCAAGGATGTCCACGGCGAGCACGAAGAGCTGCAGAGAAACGGGGTCTCCCTGGCGCAGCCCGCAGCGATGCCACACTGGCGGTCCCGGCTCACCATTGATCATGATCCGGGTGCTCGAAGACGATAGCAAGATCGCGAGCCACTCCCTGAAGCGCGGTCCGAATCCGTATTGGCCAAGAGCCTCAAAAAGGAAGGGCCATGATAGGGAGTCGAAGGCGCGCGTTAGGTCGAGCTTGAGCATCGCTCTCGGAGCCCCAAGTTGGTGCAGCAGCTTCATCGATTGCCGGACGAGGACAAAGTTGTCGTGCAGGCTCCGTCCCGGGATGAAAGCGTTCTGGTTGCGGCTGACCATGTTTCCCAGTCTGGGCGCTAGGCGGAGCGATAGCACCTTCGCGAAGATCTTCGCCACAAGGTGAATGAGGCATATTGGCCGATAGTCGCGTAGTTGGCACGCATCTGCCCGCTTTGGGAGTAATGTTAAGAGGGCCTGGTTGAGCTTGCTGAATCCACGACCGCGCAGCTCAAAGAGCTGCTGGAAGACGTCGAAAAAGTCTTGCTTGATGATGCTCCAGTAGGCCCGCAAGAATTCCGCGGTAAATCCGTCCGGCCCCGGCGCCTTGCGAGCCGGGAGGCGCTTGACGGCGTCCCAAATCTCCTCCGGGCTGAATGGTGCCTCGAGGTCAGTCAGGTCATGGGGCTCGATGATCTGCGATAGATCCAGCGTGTGGTTGCGGGCGACGGAGGAGCCAAGGAGCTCATCAAAGTACGTGAAGGCCGCTTGGGCCATTCCCTCCTGATCGGTGATCACTTGTCCGTCGACCACAAGGCGGAATATGTGATTCTTCTGTCGGCGGAATGAACATTGCCGGTGGAAGAAGGCTGTGTTAGCATCGCCGTCTTTGAGCATGGTGATCCGCGCCCGTTGCCTCGCAATCGTGCGCTCGAGAGAAGCCAACCCAAGTATGAGATCTTGAGCTGTTTTCGCAGCCAATCTTCCGGGGGGGAGAGCGCGCGGTCTTCCTGGGCCTTATCAAAGCGCGATATGAGCTCGCGGGAAAAGGCCATCTTGTCACGAATGCAACCTTTGGACTTGCGCTCCAACTCGTCAGTGAGCGGGCCGTGCTCTGGAGGCGCAGCATGAGACGCCGGAAAGGGTCCGGGTCGTGCACCGATCCCCAAGCCGCCGCAACCGTGTCGTGGAATCCGTCAAGCCGCAACCAGAAATCCTCAAAATGGAACCTCCGATGTGCTGCATGCATGGGTGCGCAATCAAGGAGGAGCGGGCACTGGTCGGACACGACGGAGGCGAGGCATCTCAAGTGGCAGCCGCCATGCGCGTCCTCCCAGTCCGCGGTGCAAAACACGCGGTCCAGGTGCACCAGGGTGGGCGGAGTTTGCTCATTGGACCACGTGAATCTTCTTCCATTGAGATATACCTCCTTGAGCGCGAGGTCGTTGATGAGGCGGCGGAATTTTCCCATCATGCGGCGGTTCAGGTTGCCGTTATTTTTGTCTTCGTCGTGTAGGATCAAGTTGAAGTCACCGCAAAGCATCCATGGCCCGGGGCAGTCCGTGCGTATATCGCGTATCTCCTGCAGGAAGGCGATCTTTTCCGCGTCCTCTTGGGGGCCGTAAACGACGGACATCCACCATGGCGTGCCATTAGCCGCGGCCACTCTTGCCGTGACGGCGTTCGCGGTGAACAGGGGGTCAGTGATTGACACGACCATACTCTTCCACGCGAGCAGGATACCTCCCCTCGTGCCATTCGCCGGGAGGTACGTGTAGTCGTCAAACTCCGAACCGAGGGTATTGAGGACAACGGACGAGCACATCAAAGCCACTTTAGTTTCTTGTAGGCATACAATGGAGGCTCCGATGGTGTTAAGCCGCGATCTAACGGCATAGCGCCGGGCACGCGCGTTAAGGCCGCGCACATTCCATATAGCTATCTTGATATCGTGATCCATGGGTGCACATGATTGACGGGGGTGGACATCGCAATAGCCCTATGGCGAGCCGGCCAACCGAACGGTGGCCGTCGCAGCAGCCGCGGTAGAGAAGTCCGCGGGTAGTTCTCGGTCTACAAGGGCAGCGATGGCCGTGAGCACCGAGAGCGGGATTGGTGCCGCGAACATGTCGTCATACGCCTTCATCTCGGCAACGGTGATCCTCTGGTTGGTCCCGACAATCCCTAGCGTGCGGAGGATCTGAACTTGTGCACGGCGCTCAGCAGTGGGTGGTGCAGCTGGCGAGACGGCGATGGTGGCCGATCGGCCACGTCTGGGCGAGAAGTTCAGCGGGCGGCGCGGTTTTTTCCCCGGGGTTGGCAAAGCTGCGGTAATGTGCTTCGTTGCGGCTGCGAGAAACTCGCCTAAAGTCCAAGTCTTCGGCATGCAGGGGCGTGCGCGAGATCGACGCAGCGTGATTGGCGGCGACGCGAACCTCCCCGGCGTCGGACGTGGGGAGCCATGTTGGGCTTCTGTCGGCATGGGGGCAACGAGACCCACGACGGCCTCCTGCGTGGTGGGCCGGGCTTGGGGCGTGGCCAGCCGTGACGCGGGCGTCGTTGGCACGGGATTGGGCGGTTGCGAGGCTGTCGGGGACAGCGCGCATGCCTCTGCGTGGGGCCCGATGTGCAGGCAGTCGCCGTCACCAGGGCCCATCTCCCCAGACGCTGGCGTGGAGGGGTTGGTGCTTTGGCCCGACCGAGCCGCAGGATGGCCCACAGGCGTTGGCGGCGTATCAGGAACCGCGCTGACAGCGTCCAGATCCTGACAATGCATGGGATCAGGCGAGCCAGACGTGGCCCCCACGCGATCGTCCTCGGGCACGCCGTTCCCAGCCGGATTCGAATCCCGGGGCTGGTTCTGGTGAGTTTGCAACCAACGGGGGGTCGCCAGCTGGTGCCTGGCCCGCCACCACGCCCGCAACCGGGGCCGCAGTAGCCAAAGCAGTGCTACCAACAGGCGTGGTCGTCGTGGTCACGGGGACAACTGCGTCCCCGACAGTCTTATCCACGGGGCCCGCCTGCAAAGCGCCCCTTTGTGATCCTCTGCCTCTTCCTTTTCTGGCACGTTGACGAGGGGGGTGGGTCCCCTGCTGACCAGGCCACGATACCATGCGAAGATCCTGTCCCAGTACGGACGGCGGCGCGCCCTCGCCGGCGGGAGCAGGCCAAGCATGCGACACGGCGAGTCCGTCCACACGTCCGGGCCGGTTTTGTGTCCGCCACAGCGCGTCGTCCATCGCCATGCCATCAACGCGGCCGGGCGGCGCGGCGTCCGTACGCCGGCGCTTGCGGCCCCGGTGGCGCGCTCTACCTTGGCCGGGTCCTGGTGCGCGGTTGCGGTTGTCGTGGGCACCGCCGTGCGCACCATCCCCACCCTGTCCCGTTCCATGCTGGCCGCGGAGGACTGGAGCACTAGCTGGCTCAACGCGGGCCACAGCAATGGCAATGGGGTAAGTGAGGGTCCTGATGGTGGGCTTGTCGGAGCTCAGGCGCGCGGGGATCTGCTCGACGATCTCCAGAACGGCGGCGCGGTGGATGCTGTCGGGGTGGTGTGTGCGCGCGGCCAGCTTGAACGTCGCAAGGTTGGCCCTGGAGCGCGTCTTGGGGTGAAGGCGCTCTATCCAGCAGCTCGTGCCCAGGACGTGCTCGGCGGTGGACAGGTGCCAAGCCTGCGCCGGAACGCCGCGGAGCTCCAGCTCGACGCGGTACTCGAAGTCGCCGGAGCCGGCGTGAGATAGTTTGCTCCATGGCCTGAGGGAGAGCGAGAATCGCGGCGAGTTGATGAAGTGCTCTCCGTCGAGGCGGCGCTTGGTGGTATGGGAGCTGAAGAGGATTAAGAAGTCCTCGGGGTGGTGCTCATGCACGGTGAAGTCGCCGTCGACCAGCTCAAACGTGTTGATGAGCACATCGGAGACCTCAGCGTCGGACACACGTGGTCGGTTGCCGGTGATGGAGGCGACCATGGCGCGGCTAAGGACGTCCTCCGCCTCCTCCATCTCGACGGAGTGGGCCATGATCACCCGCACGGGCTCGGGCTCCGGCGCGCGGGGGGGGGGGGCGCCGTGACCAGGGCGGTCACCAGCGGCAGGGTTGGCGGCGTAGGCGCGGCCCGGCGCGGCGGGGGTGGCGGCGGGGGGGCGGTCTGGCGCGTGGCCGCATCCACGGCAGAGGGGCCGACGTTGGTGGCGCGGGCACGTCCGGTGGCGTCGCGGCGCCTGTTCTCGCAGGAGCGAGAGTCGTGGCCAGATTCGAGGCATCGGCGATAGCGGATGTCGTTGGTGCAGTCTCTGACCCGGTGGCGATGGTCGAGGCAGCGGAAGCAGAGCCCCGCGACCTCCTCCGGCGACGGGCTGCGCCGTCGCAGCGGCGGAGGGCTTGGCCCGGCCAAGGAGCGCGGGCGGTTGCCGCGGTGCCTGTGCCGCGGCTGCTTGAACCCGTCGGCATCAACCTGAACCCCGCCGGAGATGCGATGCACCTCGGAGCGGGGGCCGAGGCGGGTTGCGGCAGGCTGTCGAGGGGGCGCCGGGGCGGGCAGCGCCGTAGGCACCGGTGCAGAAGCTGGCGGGGTCCAGGCGACGTCGCTGTAGGAACGCGGCGAGGACTCGCTCTCCGACTCGAACCCGCTGCCCCCAGAGGACACGCGGTCGCAGTCGGAGAGGGTCGCTCGGCGCCCAGCAGGGTCAGCGCCGGAGGAAGCCATGGCGGGTGCCGCGGGGAGGGGAGCTGGAAGGGGCTCGCGGTGGGGTGGAGGGCCGCCGGCGGGGAATCGGCGACAGCGGGGCTAGAGGAGGGAAGGAGCTAGGCGGGGGTGGGAGCGGAGCATTCTCACCAGCCGTTCCTGAAGAATGCCACATTAATATATGCACCATGTAAGCTAATCTATACACAAATCTCTTAGCATCGTTGTGGTGATTGAGCATTGGTTCTACCCTGGGGCCTCAGGTTCGAGCCCTGTTGAACTCAGACTTGTGTGGCCTTTAAAAAAAATTTAAATGCAATCGAACAAGGAAGTCAGCGCTGTTGCAAAAATACACCTGTAAATAATAGTCAATTTGCAAGTGGTCAAAGGTAGGCTGGCGTGGCAGCTACGTGGTCAGTTTTTTTTCCTCCCGAATCGGTTTTGGCCTTATTTGATCAATTTAGCAAGTTTATGACCTAAATCGGTCAATTCCTGAGTTGTTGGCCTAAGGCGTGCACAGTTTGAGTTAAAGGACTAATGGCGCATTTCATTCCCTCTGATGTTATGTGATCAGGAAAATTAGTTCCGATCTAAGAACTTTTGCAGCCTAAAAAGGTCTTGAAGCACATTATTGTCATCATACGGTTAATGTATTACATTATTGTAGGTTGCATATTATCATATGGTTAAGTCTAAAAAGGTGTATTATAGTCATCTACACTGATCTTTATTGATTAATTTGCATATTCGTCTTCACGTGAAGCTGCATATGCTCAACTCACTTCTATGCTTTGTTACTGTGAAAACTGCAGGCCATCCCAGGGATGCTTCTAGCTCTTGTACTCTCTTTCGATCATCGCAAGAGCAAAGATGTGGCTGTTCCATCAGACTTATCTCCCTCCTCAAAGCGGCGAAAATATGTATGGTTTGCGCTAACAGGTTATGGTGTTGGCTTGGTAACTGCATTGGCAGCTGGGATCTTGTCTCAGTCTCCCCAGCCTGCTCTACTCTACCTGGTATGTTTTGCCTGCTGATAGTCTCAGGTTTTCAGACATTACTTTCATTTTCTTTGCCCTACCGAGCTATGCTTGCCAGACTTGGTTGCGCCTATTCTTAAGCAGCGAAGTACTTGTAGTCAGCTTGAGCAATGCCACAATGGCATGTATGGTATGCATGATCTTCTTTGTGACGGAACTTCTGATTTCAGGTGCCCTCGACACTCGGGCCCATTGTGTACCTGTCATGGTTGAGGAATGATCTGTGGGAGCTGTGGGAAGGATCTGGCACAATTGTGAACGAGAAAGCTCATTTGCTGGAAGTCTGAGATGATCCAACATGGCCATAAAAATCACAACCTCTTGTGATGTAATCTAGCTAAAAAAATCTGCTCCAAGCTTCTCATTCTACAGGAGAATATTTATAAGATAGTTTGGCCTTAGTAATCTAAGCCTTTTACCATGTTCTCACAAGAGGAAACAATATGTAATTTATCTGTAATGGAAATTGTTACTCCGTATTATATTTGGTGAAATTTTCTATTCTCTCTTGCTCGAACGATGAAGCTACTTATAGTCATGTTTCGTGATTACTCAAAGTGTTTATATTGAGGTATTTGATTTAAATTGGTGTTAGGCGAACTGAAAAAAAGGAAGAGAGCTGAGCAGTCCTTTCTCCTTTCTTCCTGCAATCTGAAAGCAGATTTAATAATTGTAAAAATAAAAAAAATCCGGTGTACGTATTTTCTTTGACAACATGTTTCTTGTTGAGATAAATTAGCAGCCACTGGTGCAATATTTCCACTTCAGAAGGTAACGTTAATCACAGTATACTTACATTTTTTTTTTGAGAAACCAGTATACTTCACATGGGAAACATTGCGGGCTGGTCAACCGGCCACATTCTCCGCCGGTCAAATGCGCTCCGTTGGATGGGATCAAGCCTGATCGATCCCCTCGCAAAGCTTGTCACGGGCGCGCGTCCTCGCATGGACCCACACACCGCCCATCCTCTTCCTCGCTATCCCTTGGTCCTTTTCAATCGCCATTCTCTCAACCCTCATAATTTCAACGTCGTGCACTTCATCGGTTGCCTGACAAAACCAACACCGCCGCGGCCGCCTACACCACCGCGTGTGCGTCAAGAGACGACCTTGGGCTGTCTGAGTACTACTGTGAGGTGGGGCGGAGCTGTAGAAGTCAGCGGACGAGGAGCTCCGGTCGACAGGGCGGACCTACGTGAAGAGACGTGGGGGCAGCTGCCCCCACTTGATTTTTTCCATCGGTTATAGGCTATTTTTTAAATAATATTTTTTTATTAATTTTCATAAGTATTATGCCAGACATATCTTTCCCTACTAATAAAGCAATTACTGCTTCTGGTCGTACGTCGTCGACGCTTTGGCAAAAAGCCCCTCTGTTTTGTAGTATTCAACCCGCAGTCCTTTCTTAAGTGAGAAAACGTTTCGTTTAAACATTTTACAAATAAATCCTTATAGTTTACCGTATTCAACCCACGGTCCTTTCTAAATTGAAAAAAAGCACGCCAGAAAACACACACGAGAACGGGCTCTCCTCTCCCTCGCCTCCCGATCCCAACCGCCAGGCGCTCGATCTGGCGCCGCACCGGCCATCCGGGCGCGGCGTCGATGGATCTGGCGGCGGGTGCGGCGTCTTGCTCCGGTGGCGACGGTGTCCTGCTGATGCAAAGAGACCAGGGCGTGAGGGAGAGAGGAAGAAAGGAGGAGAAGGGGCACAAGGTGAGGGAGGCGGTCGCCGGCGGCGGCGACGGCGGCTCCGGTGACCGGCCGGAGGGAAGGGAGAGGAACTCCTGTTGAGGCGGTGCGGCTTGGTGCACGCTGGTTTCTCCGGATCGACCCCCTACTCAGATCTGCACGCCCCTGATGATTGGAGCTAGGGTAATCACTCTCCTCTTTAAAACTAGATCGTTTTCTTCTTTGGTCTGGAAAACATAAATCCTTAGACACCCACCGGTATGTTTCAACATGTTTTTAGCCTTGATTTGATGTAAAAAGGATCTAATTTCTCTTCCCGCTTATGTTCTGGATTTCATCTTTTCTCCTTTCTCTGATTTACTCATACACGACTCCTGACTTGCTGCATGTGGCTACTGAATCTTCCTACTGCAGGTGTGCCTTTCACATGTTCGTTGAGTTGCAGCAACAAGGACAGATGGCCATCTTCACAGGTTATGCCCCTTACTGTAATTTGCATTCAGTTATGTGCAGTAATAATGCCATATTTGTTAGCCTGCTAGCTGTTTCCAGATTTTTTTAGACATGATTGACTGCTTCTACACAAAAGGAGTTTGTCGAAAATAAGAGCAATCCCATTGTTGCTACAGAGCCTGAAGATTCTTTGCCTTTCTTTGAACTGTTTCAGTTTTTTCTTTCATATGGCTACAATTATTTGATTGGTCCATGTAGATTTAGGCAACATGAGATGAGCCGATGATATATATTGTAATATACGATGTCTATTGCTACAAGTGTTGATGTCTTGGTGATGGCAGGTTTTGCAAGTAATTGAAATGCTTTTTGAGTAGAGGATAATTAGAGATATAATGTTCTACCTGATCTTGAGGTATGTGAAAGTGAACTCGGTGATTTTGAGTAATTCTAAGAGTATACATCTCATCTATCAGGTATCCTTTTTTGAGTAATGCTGAGAGGATACATCTCATCTATGAGGAATTAATCCATCTCGTTTTCTCTGTGTTTACCTTGTTCTACAAATGGCTAACTAGGTAATGATTATTGATAGCTAATGACATGAGGGAGAGGGCGACAAGCCCCTTTAGCTACTGCAATGCGGTTGTGCATACAAATGTGCTACTCATATTCCACTGTTAGACGAGCTAGGTGCGAGAAGCAGGTTCGGAATTCAGCTCCATTTGATTTACATTTAGATAATCTTGCTGCAACACCATCACTTTTCTTGATAGCAAACAACAATTTTTAGTAATCATATATAGCTTTTCTTTGGTTTGTTTATTCTATTATATCATAGATATCATGAGAAACTGTTAATCGCTTAAGGAGGGTGTTCTGTTCACTCAAAATCAACTGCCTAATGGTCTGATTAGTTTATGTATGTGAAAATTTATTTTAATAATTATAGTTGCAATTTCCAGTCAAGGCATATGTTCTTTTATACTTTTATAGTGAGTCTACAATAGGTTGAATAGATTTGATTTCTATTTCCTTTCCTCGTCGTCGTCCGCTTAGGTTATAAGGGGAGCCAGAGAGGTGAGGGAGGTGACCAAAGCGGCAGCGGCCTTGGGGTGCCGAAGAAGAGTGCGTAGGAGGATGGAAAGGGGCTCGTATACGACGGCTGGAAGAGGTAACCTAGGATTTCGTGGTGCTCTACTCTATACCTCATGCTCGGATGATTGTACTTTTCGTTTTGACTGATCAATTGGGTTTAATTCTGTATGAGTTGGGTAGCAGCTTGAGCTCAAAAGGTTCTCTACTCTATCCAAATATTCTTCTAGATTTGATTAGAATTTGTGTTTATTAAAACATGCACCAAGAGGATCTAGGCCAAACAATGACAAATTATGCAGCTGCACCTAAACATCTTAATACCACAAGATGGTCACTATGGAACTACATAGCTTCGGCTCGTCACTGGTTACCATAATTTGTAATGTGGCGATTGATGGATGTGCGTAGATAGATTATATACCTACATGGTATTTTCTGGGTATGCGTATAGAGGAATCCCTCATGTATTTAGATTGTTTGCTTAACTATTACTCTTCTCCATTTTCCGACTTTGTGATAACTTAATATAAATTACATTTTGTTTTGAAATAAAAAGATATGTGATGGTAATTGTGTTGTGTTCTATCAACAAAACTATGCTCTCCTAAACCTGAATGGGCCAGAAGTGACAAGACAGACAGATCTGGCAGTCAATTATTCTTCAGTTTCGGTTGTGATGTTTCAACATGAGTTCAGAGCGTTAATGCTTTGCTGATGCGAGGAGGTGAAGTTGTATGCTACCAGAGTGCAGATATTTCTTGGTGTGTTTGCTTTCAAGAAAAGATGTGTGTGTTGTGACTGTGACAGATGGTTCTACTGGATATGTTGTTGGGTTTATAACAAGAAGCATTGGTAAGGATATCAAAATACAAGAGAATGCTGCAACGACCAAGGTGCCATATATATATCGAAGGTGCTCGCAAACTTCCTTCGACTGGTGTGGCCCTGTTGCTTTCTTATTATAATGATAGCAGAGTTCAAAAGTTCTAGATGGCAGTGGTATATCAGTATCTTATTTCACTTTCATCGCTTCTATAAAAGCTAGATAAAATGATCTATATCACTAGAATCTATTGCCTTGCACATACTCCCTCTGTCCGGAATTATTTGTCGTAGAAATGGATGTATCTAGACATATTTTTAGTTCTAGATACATCCATTTCTGTGACAAGTAATTCGGGATGGAGGGAGTATTTGTCTACACAAACACTTGTATTCCTTTTTACACTGAATTTCCTTTTTGTTACAGGAGGATTCAGAATATGAAGTTACTGGAAACATTGTTGGAAGTGTTGGTCCTGAGAGCACAGAAAAGGATTCATCGTTTCTTATAAAAACATTACAATCATTCAAAGAAGCTTTGATCAAGGAGGATGACACAAATGTTGCTGAGATTGAGGCCTTCTTACTTTGCATTGATGTCGATGATGAGAAGAACTCTCTTATGAGGAAAATCATTGCTTTGAATTATTGATAACCGTGAGAGATGTGTCTTGAGAGCAGGTGCAAAATCTGAATTCTACAGATTGAGAGAGGTGCAGATTCTGAATTCTGCACACAGAAGACAGAACAGAGAGCTGGTGGCAAATGTGCAAGGGGAAGTTATGGAGAGCTTTCTTTGCTAGCTGAATAAGTCTATCAGGAGTCAAGGCCTGTTTTGTTGGAGGCTTGATGGAACTTGCCTGGCCTGATAAGTAACTGTGCGCGCGGTCGTCCTGGGTGCTTGGCTTGAGCTAGCATGCCATGTTGTTATCTTGGTTGAGGCAGCTGGAGTTAGCAAGGTGATTAGTCAAGGGTGGCTGTCGATGCCATCTAAAAAATAGGTCTTAAAACTTCATATTTTCTCAGGAAAAATTCGTATGAATTAATGAATATCAGGCTACATTCAGGCGATATTGTTTGTCAGGCACAGAGCTCAGGTAGCAACCACACATTTAAGTGAGCTTTTGTTGAAATGCGTTGGTACTTTAGTTTTTAGATTCTGTGATGATGGTATGCATAAATACATGAGCTCTTTCAACCAGTACCACATAGTATTAATGAGGTAACAGAAGCTTGCAATTCCATTATCCTGCATCTGCCCAAGTCTAGAAGGTCAGATAAGTTGTTCCGCAAGATAGACAACAATTTTTTATGAGTCATCACAGTGGGCCGAGAACTTGTTAATGAAGCCAATGATTGGGTTGATCATAGTGATACGGCATCAGACGTAATGCTAGATTTAACCCCAGACAAATGGGCAAACATGAAAAGAGGAAAGATGTCAATGCATGAGCCAGAGGGTTCTAGTGGTGAATATTTTGGACCAGAAGTTATGGATGTTTCACGCGAAGAAGCCATTCTTTCCAATGTTTACATATAAGATATACCAGTACATCCCAATTGGTAGGGCCCCTCCACTAATAAGCTGGATATCCTTTTAACAAGTGGCTCGGAGAGAATAAAGCGTTATATTTTATCATACTTTTATAGTTTAACATGTCAAAGAAGGGAGAGGAGACACCAGCGGATGGCAAGATGGATGAACTGTTGGACAGTGTTAGCCTTAATTACCTAATTCCTAATGAAGTGGAAAACTTTATGACCAGCATAGAAAATGTGCGACACTCTTCTTCTGAGCATGAATGGCAGAATGATGATTTCGAAGCAAATATCATTGAGCAAGATGATGAACACATTGGAAAGATTTTACTAATCTTACTGTTGCATGCAAAGACATTGGTGATGTCATATCAGAAGACCCACAAAAGGTTTAGGTTTCCGAGGGCAAGCAGAAATAAGTGATAGCTATGCCGGTATTCTAAATAATGGCAACACATATTATGTAAACATAGTTCTGCAGTATTTTCATTGTTTATCGGAGCTCAAAGAAATCTTAATAATTTGGGAAGACGTATGGGTGCTCGGGGCTGATGTTCTATGGTTGATTTCGGGATGTGTAAGAGCAGGGCGAATACCACTATATCATACTCTCTTGACTGGGATGAGCTTCGCCTTTTTGTAGAAAAGTGATAGAATAAGAATTGTGATTTCTGCTGCTATTATGATATGCTTTTCTGATATTCTTTGCTACCACTCTTTGTTGTATCAATTATTTGTTGTGTGAACCATGTGGCGGGTCGAGCTCAGATGATTCAGATAGGATAGAATGGGCGTCAAAAATCGCCCGTGACATTCTAGGTGAATTCTAGCCGTTGCTAGCAAGGCCTTTGGTAATTTCTATATAATTTTTTTCGCGTTGCAACACACAGGCATTTTTCCTAGTTATTTTTAAAAATAATACACCATCAGCCCGCTGTTGACGATTGGATTTAGTCAGCCCACAGCAAGCCGACTGCACCTAGTCAGCCAATAGCCGGCTGACAGCTGGCCAGTCGGCCACGTGCAGATCGAGCATTGGCTAGGCCACACAACGAAGGGGCTGTCGGCGTGGCTTGCTTACGGGGCGCCCTGTCAGCCTATTGTCGACCGATCGGTCAGCTGCGGGCCGACAGGGTGCAGACCCCACAACGGCTGGCCTCTTCCTCCTTTTTCCTTCTCCTTCTCCCCACGCGCGCAACAACTCTCTGTTCTTTCTTTCTCCTCTTTCTCATTCGAAATGCCTCCAATTTCTACACCAAAATGAGCCATTTTTTGCGGATTTGGCATCGTGAATGGGTTCTACGTAGTTAGGGGAGCCAAGGGAGATCTCGATCTACTGATAGAGTAGCTTCTGTTGGGGAACACAGTATTTCAAAAAAATTCTACGATCACGCAAGATCTACCTAGGGATGCATAGCAACGAGAGGGGAGAGTATGTCTACGTACCCTCGTAGACCGAAAGCGGAAGCGTTAAGAAACGCGGTTAATGTAGTCGAACGTCTTCGTGATCCAACCGATCAAGTACCGAATGCACGACACCTCCGCGATCTGCACACGTTCATCTCGGTGACGTCCCTCGTACTCTTGATCTAGTTGAGGCCGAGGGAGAGTTTCGTCAGCACGACGGCGTGTTGACGGTGATGATGAAGTTACCGATGTAGGGCTTCACCTAAGCACTACGATGATATGAACGAGGTGGAAATATGTGGAGGGGGCACCGCACACGGTTAAGAATCAACTTGTGTGTCTATGGGGTGCCCCTCCCCCGTATATAAAGGAGTGGAGGAGGGGAGGGCCGGCCCTCTCTATGGTGTGCCCCAAGGGGGATTCCTACTCCTAGTAGGAGTATATTTCTCCCCTTTCCCTAGTCGGAGTAGGAGAAGAAGGAAGAGGGAGAGAGAGGGAAGGAAAGGGGCCCGCCCCCCTCCCAATCCGGATTGGGCTTGGGGGGGGGGGCGCCTCCTACTTGGCCGCCTCCTCCTCTCTCCCACCATGGCCCATTAAGGCCCATAAACTCCCCGGGGGGTTCCGGTAACCCCCCGGTACTCCGGTAAATGCCCGAACTCATCCGAAACCATCCTGGCGTCCAAACTTAACCTTCCAATATATCAATCTTCATGTCTCGACCATTTCGAGACTCCTTATCATGTCCGTGATCACATCCGGGACTGCGAACTACCTTCGGTACATCAAAACACATAAACTCATAATACCAATCGTCATCGAACGTTAAGCGTCCGGACCCTACGGGTTCGGGAACTATGTAGACATGTCTGAGACTCATCTCCGGTCAATAACCAACAGCAGAACATATATGCTCATATTGGTTCCTACATATTCTATGAAGATCTTTATCGGTCAAACCGCATAACAACATATGTTGTTCCCTTTGTCATCGGTATGTTACTTGCCCGAGATTCGATCGTCGGTATCATCATACCTAGTTCAATCTCGTTACCGGCAAGTCTCTTTACTCGTTCCATAATGCGTCATCCCATAACAAACTCATTAGTCACATTTCTTGCAAGGCTTATAGTGATGTACATTACCGAGAGGGCCCAGAGATACCTCTCCGACAATGCCAACTCAAAAAACACCATCGGAGACACCTGTAGAGCATCTTTATAATCACCCAGTTATGTTGTGACATTTGATAACACACTAAGTGTTCCTCCGGTATTCGGGAGTTGCATAATCTCATAGTCATAGGAACATGTATAAGTTATGGAGAAAGCAATAGCAATAAACTAAACGATTATAGTGCTAAGCTAACGGATGGGTCAAGTCCATCACATCATTATCTAATGATGTGATCCCGTTCATCAAATGACAACACATGTCCATGGCTAGGAAACTTAACCATCTTTGATTAACGAGCTAGTCAAGTAGAGGCATACTAGGGACACTCTGTTTGTCTATGTATTCACACATGTACTAAGTTTCTGGTTAATACAATTCTAGCATGAATAATAAACATTTATCATGATATAAGGAAATATAAATAACAACTTTATTATTGCCTCTAGGGCATATTTCCTTCAGTCTCCCACTTGCACTAGAGTCAATAATCTAGTTCACATCGTCATGTGATTTAACACCAATAGTTCACATCTTTATGTGATTAGTTCACATCTCCATGTGACTAATATCCAAAGGGTTTACTAGAGTCAATAATCTAGTTCACATTGCTATGTGATTAACACCCAAAGAGTACTAAGGTGTGATCATGTTTTGCTTGTGAGAGAAGTTTAGTCAACGGGTCTGCCACATTCAGAGCCGTATGTATTTTTGCAAATTTTCTATGTCTACAATGCTCTGCATGGAGCTACTCTAGCTAATTGCTCCCACTTTCAATATGTATCCAGATTGAGACTTAGACTCATCCGGATCAGTGTCAAAACTTGCATCGACGTAACCCTTTACGACGAACTCTTTGTCACCTCCATAATCGAGAAACATATCCTTATTCCACTAAGGATAATTTTGACCGCTGTCCAGTGATCCACTTCTAGATCACTATTGTACCCTCTTGCCAAACTCATGGTGAGGTACACAATAGGTCTGGTACACAACATAACATACTTTATAGAACCTATGACTGAGGCATAGGGAATGACTTTCATTGTCTTTCTATTTTCTTCCGTGGTCGGGTTTTGAGTCTTACTCAACTTCACACCTTGCAACACAGGCAAGAACTCCTTCTTTGACTGTTCCATTTTGAACTACTTCAAAATCTTATCAAGGTATGTACTCATTGAAAAAACTTATCAAGCGTCTTGATCTATCTCTATAGATTGCTTGATGCTCAATGTGTAAGCAGCTTCACCAAGGTCTTTCTTTGAAAAACTCCTTTCAAACACTCCTTTATGTTTTCCAGAAAATTCTACATCATTTCCGATCAACAATATGTCATTCACATATACTTATCAGAAAGGCTGTAGCGCTCCCGCTCACTTTCTTGTAAATACATGCTTCTCTAAAAGTCTGTATAAAACCATATGCTTTGATCACACTATCAAAGCGTATATTCCAACTCCCAGAGGCTTGCACCAGTCCATAAATGGACCGCTGGAGCTTGCTCACTTTGTTAGCACCTTTAGGATCGACAAAACCTTCTGGTTGCATCATATACAACTCTTCTTTAATAAATCCATTAAGGAATACAATTTTGACATCCATTTTCCAGATTTCATAAAATGCGGCAACTGCTAACATGATTCAGACAGACTTTTAAGCATCGATACGAGTGAGAAGGTCTCATCGTAGTCAACTCCTTGAACTTTTTTAAAACCTTTCGCAACAAGTCGAGCTTTGTAGACAGTAACATTACCGTCAGCGTCTGTCTTCTTCTTGAAGATCCATTTATTCTCTATGGCTTGCCGATCATCAGGCAAGTCAACCAAAGTCCATACTTTGTTCTCATACATGGATCCCATCTCAGATTTCATGGCCTCAAGCCATTTTGCGGTATCTGGGCTCATCATCACTTCCTCATAGTTCGTAGGTTCGTCATGGTCAAGTAACATGACCTCCATAACAGGATTACTGTACCACTCTGGTGCAGATCATACTCTGGTTGACCTACGAGGTTCGGTAGTAACTTGATCTGAAGTTTCATGACCATCATCATTAACTTCCTCACTAATTGGTGTAGGCATCACTGGAACTGATTTCTATGATGAACCATTTTCCAATTCGGGAGAAGGTACAATTACCTCATCAAGTTCTACTTTCCTCCCACTCACTTCTTTCGAGAGAAAATCCTCTAGAAAGGATCCATTCTTAGCAATAGATAACTTGCCTTCGGATCTGTGATAGAAGGTGTACCCAACAATTTCCTTTGGGTATCCTATGAAGACGCATTTCTCCGATTTGGGTTCGAGCTTATCAGGTTGAAACTTTTTCACATAAGCATCGCAACCCCAAATTTTAAGAAATGACAGCTTAGGTTTCTTGCCAAACCACAATTCATATGGTGTCGTATCAACAGATTTAGATGGTGCCCTATTTAACGTGAATGCAGTTGTCTCTAATGCATAACCCCAAAATGATAGTGGTAAATCGGTACGAGACATCATAGATCGCACCGTATCTAATAAAAGTACGGCTATGACGTTCGGACACACCATTATGCTATGGTTTTCCACGTGGCGTGAGTTGCGAAACTATTCGACATTGTTTCAACTGAAGGCCAAACTCGTAACTCAAATATTTCGTCTCCGCGATCAGATCATAGAAACTTTATTTTCTTGTTACGATGATTCTCCACTTCACTCTGAAATTCTTTGAACTTTTCAAACGTTTTAGACTTGTGTTTTATTAAGTAGATATACTCATATCTGCTCAAATCATCTGTGAAGGTCAGAAAATAACGATACCTGCCACGAGCCTCAACACTCATCGGACCGCATACATCGGTATGTATTATTTCCAATAAGTCAGTGGCTTGCTCCATTGTTCCGGAGAACGGAGTCTTAGTCATCTTGCCCATGAGGCATGGTTCTCAAGTATCAAATGATTCATAATCAAGTGATTCCAAAAGTCCATCCGCATGGAGTTTCTTCATGCGCTTTACACCAATATGACCTAAACGACAGTGCCACAAGTATGTTGCACTATCATTATCAACTTTGCATCTTTTGGCATCGATATTATGAATATGTGTATCACTACGATCGAGATTCAATAAACCATTTATATTAAATGTATGACCATAGAAGGTTTTATTCATGTAAACAGAACACCAATTATTCTTTGACTTAAATGAATAACCGTATTGCAATAAACATGATCCAATCATATTCATGCTCAACGCAACCACCAAATAACATTTATTTTAGGTTCACCACTAATCCCGAAGGTAAAGGGAGTGTGCGATGGTGATCTTATCAACCTTGGAATTAATTCCAACACACATCGTCACCTCGCCCTCAACTAGTCTCTGTTCATTTTGTAACTCCTGTTTCAAGTTACTAATCATAGCAACTGAACCAGTATCAAATACCCAGGGGCTACTATGAACACTATTAAAGTACACATCAATAACATGTATATCATATATACTTTTGTTCACTTTGCCATTCTTCTTATCCGCCAAGTATTTGGGGCAGTTCTGCTTCCAGTGACCATTTCCTTTATAGTAGAAGCACTCAGTTTCAGGCTTGGGTCTAGCTTTGGGCTTCTTCATGGGAGTGGCAACTTGCTTGCCATTATTCTTAAAGTTCCCTTTCTTTCCCTTGCCCTTTTACTTGAAACTAGTGGTCTTGTCAACCATCAACACTTGATGCTTTTCTTGATTTCTACCTTCGCCGATTTCAGCATCGCGAAGAGCTCGAAGAGTTATCTGATAGTAACTTGGTGATAGTGACTAGATAACTCTGTCAATCACTATATTATCTGGAAGATTAACTCCCACTTGATTCAAGCAATTGTAGTACCCAGACAATCTGAGCACATGCTCACTGGTTGAGCTATTCTCCTCCATCTTGTAGGCAAAGTACTATCAGAGGTCTCATACCTCTCGACACGAGCATGAGTATGAAATACTAATTTCAACTCTTGGAACATCTTATATGCTTCATGGTGTTCAAAACGTTTTTGAAGTCCCACTTCTAAGCCGTAAAGCATGGCGCACTAAACTATCAAGTAGTCATCATGCCGAGCTTGCCAAACGTTCATAACCGTAGCGATCCGACCTCAAATGGTCAAATCTCTGTGCATAAGTGTCATCCCTGGATCGGTAATGCTGACACACACAGAGTACTTGAAGGATTTATAACAGAGTTTCAATCACACACTTAATACATCGAAAAGAGAACTTATTACAATAATATGGCTTAAACCCATCTAAATAAGATAACAGCGGAAGGCTTCGAAGGTAAGTGAGTCCATCAACTCCAACGGCATAGCTGAGTGCACGACAACGACCTAGTGCACCTTACTCTTCGTATGAAAAGTCTGCAACATAATACGCTACAGCCTGAAAACGGGTCAGCACATGGAATATGCTGGCAAAATAACACTGTAGAGCAATGAACATGAAACAACTATAACTACATGCATATATGGCTGGGGGAGGCTCTACGGTTTTCATGTTTTTGCGAAAAGCCAATTTTTCCTTACAACAAAGGAATATATTTTGTTTAACTATCATGGTAGTTGATAAACATTGAGAATGGTAACCCCATCTCAATCCCAATTAAAGTAATCATTAACCCAACAAGTTAATTAAATAAAGTGACGAGATCAACATAATAATTCAAGCACCAGATACTCAAGATGTCCATAACTGGGGACACGGCTAATCATAATTAGATTGTACACTCTACAGAGGTTTGCGCACTTTTCCCCACAAGACTCAATCTCCTCCATTGATTTTCTCGCACTACATGATGTTTGAGAAACGGATGACCGAGACATAGTCTTTCAGAAACATTAGCCCTTTCGACGGGTAAACCGTACCTCCTACATCCCCTACATCTGCTAGTTTACCACTGAAAGAGGTCACACAACATACTCAACTATGCCATAGCCCATAATGGCTTGTGGCTACACACGGGAGTTTCCAGCATCAATAACAATATGATCCCTTTGAGCCTGGGTGGCGGACCATAGGATGATCACACGAATTCCCTGGGATCTCCTTGGACAGCACTGGATTGCCCCAAGTGCCCACAAACAATCCACCCAGATGTGTGTTAAAGTAGCCACCTTAAATAAACCCTTAGTTCATAATAATACTCACAACTGTCATGAATCAATCAAACCAAACTGATACGTCTCCAACGTATCTATAATTTTTGATTGCTCCATGCTATATTATCTACTGTTTTGGACATTATTGGGCTTTATTATCCACTTTTATATTATCTTTTGGACTAACCTACTAACCGGAGGCCCAGCCCAGAATTGTTGTTTTTTGCCTATTTTAGGGTTTCGAAGAAAAGGAATATCAAACGGAGTCCAAACGGAATGAAACCTTCGGGAACGTGATTTTCTCACCGAACATGATCCAGGAGACTTGGACCCTACGTCAAGACACAAAAGAGGAGGCCACGAGGTAGGGGGGCGCGCCTACCCCCCAAGCGCGCCCTCCACCCTCGTGGGCCCCCTGTTGCTCCACCGACATACTCCTTCCTCCTATATATACCTACATACCCCCAAACGATCAGATACGGAGCCAAAACCCTAATTCCACCGCTGCAACTTTCTATATCCACGAGATCCCATCTTGGGGCCTGTTCCGGAGCTCCGCCGGAGGGGGCATCGATCACTAAGGGCTTCTACATCATCACCATAGCCCCTCTGATGAAGTGTGAGTAGTTTACCTCAGACCTACGGGTCCATAGTTATTAGCTAGATGGCTTCTTCTCTCTTTTTGGATCTCAATACAATGTTCTCCCCCTCTCTTGTGGAGAACTATTCGATGTAATCTTCTTTTTGCTGTGTGTTTGTTGAGACCGATGAATTGTGTCTATGAACAATATTTGAATCTTCTCTGAATTCTTTTATGTATGATTGGTTATCTTTGCAAGTCTCTTCGAATTATCAGTTTGGTTTGGCCTACTAGATTGATCTTTCTTGCAATGGGAGAAGTGCTTAGCTTTGGGTTCAATCTTGCGGTGTCCTTTCCCAGTGATAGTAGGGGCAGCAAGGCACGTATTGTATTGTTGCCATCGAGGATAACAAGATGGGGTTTTCATCATATTGCATGATTTTATCCCTCTACATCATGTCATCTTGCTTAAGGCGTTACTCTATTTTCATTAACTTAATACTCTAGATGCATGCTGGATAGCGGTCGATGAGTGGAGTAATAGTAGTAGATGCAGGCAGGAGTCGGTCTACTTGTCTCGGACGTGATGCCTATATACATGATCATGCCTAGATATTCTCATAACTATGCTCAATTCTGTCAGTTGCTCAACAGTAATTTGTTCACCCACCGTAGAATACTTATGCTCTTGAGAGAAGCCACTAGTGAAACCTATGGCCCCCGGGTCTATCTTCATCATATTAATCTTCCAATACTTTGTTATTTACTTTGCTTTTATTTTACTTTGCATCTTTATCATAAAAAATACCAAAAATATTATCTTATCATATCTATCAGATCTCACTCTCGTAAGTGGCTGTGTAGGGATTTACAACCCCTTATCGCGTTGGTTGCGAGGATTTACTTGTTTTGTGCAGGTACGAGGGACTCGCGCGTAGCCTCCTACTGGATTGATACCTTGGTTCTCAAAAACTGAGGGAAATACTTACGCTACTCTGCTGCATCATCCCTTCCTCTTCGGGGAAAAACTAGCGCAGTGCTCAAGAGGTAGCAAGAACGATTTCTGGCGCCGTTGCCGGGGAGTCTACGCAAAAGTCAATATACCAATTACCCATCACAATCCCTATCTCCTGCATTACATTATTTGCCATTTGCCTCTCGTTTTCCTCTCCCCCACTTCACCCTTGCCATTTTATTCACCCTCTCTCTCTCTCTATCCTCCCTCTCTTTCTCTATTTGCCTCTTTTTGCCCGCTTGCTTTTTGTTTGCTTGTGTGTTAGTTTGCTTGCTTGTCACGATGGCTCAAGATAACACTAAATTGTGTGAATTTACCAATACCAACAACAATGATTTTATTAGCACTCCGATTGCTCCTCTTACCAATGCTGAATCTTGTGAAATTAATACTGCTTTGCTTAATCTTGTCATGAAAGATCCGTTTTCCGGCCTTCCTAGTGAAGATGCCGCTACCCATCTAAATAGCTTCATTGATTTGTGTGATATGCAAAAGAAGAAAGATGTGGATAATGATATTGTTAAATTGAAGCTATTTCCTTTTTCGCTTAGAGATCACGCTAAAGCTTGGTTTTCGTCTTTGCCGAAAAATAGTATTGATTCATGGAATAAGTGCAAAGGTGCTTTTATCTCTAAGTATTTTGCTCCTGCTAAGATCATCTCCCTTTGAAACGATATTATGAATTTTAAGCAACTTGATCATGAACATGTTGCACAAGCTTGGGAGAGGATGAAACTAATGATACGTAATTGCCCTACTCATGGTTTGAAGTTGTGGATGATTATACAAATTTTTTATGCCGGATTAAATTTTGCTTCTAGAAATCTTTTATATTCAGCCACGGGAGGCACTTTTATGGAAATCACTTTAGGAGAAGCTACTAAACTCTTAGATAATATTATGGTTAATTATTCTCAATGGCATACTGAAAGATCTACTAATAAAAAGGTGCATGCGATAGAAGAAATTAATGTTTTGAGTGGAAAGATGGATGAACTTATGAAATTATTTGTTAATAAAAGTGTTTCTTCTGATCCTAATGATATGCCCTTGTCTACTTTGATTGAGAATAATAATGAATCTTGGTAGGAAATTTTTTGGTAACAACGCGTATAGAGGAAATTTCAATCCTAGGCGTTATCCTAGTAATCCCTCTAATAATTATGGTAATTCCTACAACAATTCTTATGGAAATTATGATAAGATGCCCTCTGATTTTGAATCTAATATTAATGAATTTATTACTTTGCAAAAGAATTTTAATGCTTTGATTGAAGAAAAATTGCTTAAGATTGATGAGTTGGCTAGGAACGTTGATAGAATTGCTCTTGATGTTGATTCTTTGAAACTTAGATCTATTCCACCTAAGCATGATATCAATGAGTCTCTCAAAGCCATGAGAATTTCCATTGATGAGTGCAAAGAAAGAACCGCTAGGATGCGTGCTAAAAAAGATGCCTTTATAAGAGCGTGTTCCTCTAGTTCCTATGAAAATAAAGATGAAGATCTAAAAGTTATCGATGTCTCCCCTATTAAATCTTTGTTTTGCAATATGAATCTTAATAATGATGGGACTGAATATGATCCACCTTTACCTAGAAGATGTTCCAAGAATTCAGAGTTTTTAGATCTTGATGCTAAAATTAATGAAAGTGGGATCAAAGAAATTAAAACCCTAGATGTTGCTAAAGCCACTATCTTGGATTTCAAGGAATTTAATTATGAAAATTTCTCTTTGATTTATTGTATTTCCTTGTTGCAATCCGTGCTAAATTCTCCTCATGCTTATAGTCAAAATAAAGCGTTCACTAAACATATCGTTGATGCCTTGATGCAATCTTATGAAGAAAAACTTGAATTGGAAGTTTCTATCCCTAGAAAACTTTATGATGAGTGGGAACCAACTATTAAAATTAATATTAAAGATCATGAATTCTATGCTTTATGTGATTTGGGTTCTAGTGTTTCCACGATTCCAAAGACTTTGTGTGATTTGTTAGGTTTTCGTGATTTTGATGATTGCTCTCTAAACTTGCACCTTGCGGATTCCACTATTAAGAAACCTATGGGAAGAATTAATGATGTTCTTATTGTTGCAAATAGGAACTATGTGCCCGCAGATTTTATTGTTCTTGACATAGATTGCAATCCTTCATGTCCTATTATTCTTGGTAGACCTTTCCTTAGAACGATTGGTGCAATTATTGATATGAAGGAAGGAAATATTAGATTCCAATTTCCGTTAAGGAGAGGCATGGAACACTTTCCTAGAAAGAAAATTAAATTACCTTATGAATCTATTATGAGAGCCACTTATGGATTGCCAACCAAATATGGCAATACCTAGATCTATCTTTGCTTTTTATGCCTAGCTAGGGGCGTTAAACGATAGGCTTGTTGGGAGGCAACCCAATTTTATTTTTATTCCTTGATTTTTTATCCTGTTTATTAATAAATAATTTATATATACTATATTTAGGTTGTGTTTTTTGTGTTTAGTTAGTGTTTGTGCCAAGTAGAACCGTTGGGAAGACTTGGGGAAAGTCTTGTTAATCTTGCTGTAAAAACAGAAACTTTAGCGCTCACGAGAACTGCTGACATTTTTATGTGGAAAGTGCTACTTAGTTAATTCTTTTTGAAGATGATTAATAGATAAATTCCTCACGTCCAGCAATTTATTTTAGAATTTTTGGGGTTCCAGATCTTGCGCTAGCTACAGATTACTACAGACTGTTCTGTTTTTGACAGATTCTGTTTTTCATGTGTTGTTTGCTTATTTTGATGAATCTATGGCTATTAAAATAGTTTATAAACCATAGAGAAGTTGGAATACAGTAGTTTTAACACCAATATAAATAAAGAATGAGTTCATTACAGTACCTTGAAGTGGTATTTTGTTTTCTTTCGCTAACGGAGCTCACAAGATTTTCTACTTTAAGTTTTGTGTTGTGAAGTTTTCAAGTTTTGGGTAAAGATTTGATGGATTATGGAACAAGGAGTGGCAAGAGACTAAGCTTGGGGATGCCCATGGCACCCCCAAGATAATCTAAGGACACTTAAAATCCAAATCTTGGGGATGCCCCGGAAGGCATCCCCTCTTTCCTCTACTTCTATCGGTAACTTTACTTGGAGCTATATTTTTATTCACCACATGATATGTGTTTTGCTTGGAGCGTCTTGTATTATTTGAGTATTTATTTGTTAGTTTACCACAATCATCCTTTCTGTACACACCTTTTGAGAGAGCCATACATGATTTGGAATTTGTTAGAATACTCTATGTGCTTCGCTTATATCAATTGAGTTATATAGTTTTGCTCTAGTACTTCACTTATATCTTTTAGAGCACGGTGGTGGATTTGTTTTATAGAAACTATTGACCTCTCATGCTTCACTTAGATTATTTTGAGAGTCTTAAATAGCATGGTAATTTGCTTAAAAAATCCTTATATGCTAGGTATACAAGATTAATAATAAAATTCTCTTATGAGTGTGTTGATACTATGAGAAGTTTGATGCTTGATAATTGTTTTGAGATATGAAGATGGTGATATTAAAGTTGTGCTAGTTGATTAGTTGTGAATTTGAGAAATACTTGTGTTAAAGTTTGTGATTCCCGTAGCATGCACGTATGGTGAACCGTTATGTGATGAAGTTGGAGCATGATTTATTTATTGATTGTCTTCCTTATGAGTGGCGGTCGGGGACGAGCGATGGTATTTTCCTACCAATCTACCCCACTAGGAGCATGCACGTAATACTTTGCTTTGATAACTTGTAGATTTTTGTAATAAGTATATGAGTTCTTTATGACTAATGTTGAGTCCATGGATTATACGCACTCTCACCCTTCCACCATTGCTAGCCTCTCTAATACCGCGCACCTTTCGCCGGTATCATACACCCACCATATGCCTTCCTCAAAACAGCCACCATACCTACCTATTATGGCATTTCCATAGCCATTCCGAGATATATTGCCATGCAACTTTCCACCGTTCTGTTTATTATGACACACTCCATCATTGTCATATTGCTTAGCATGATCATGTAGTTGACATCGTATTTGTGGCAAAGCCACCGTTCATAATTCTTTCATACATGCCACTCATGAGTCGTTGCATATCCCGGTACACCGCCGGAGGCATTCATATAGAGTCATATTTTGTTCTAAGTATCGAGTTGTAATTGTTGAGTTGTAAGAAAATAAAAGTGTGATGATCATCATTATTAGAGCATTGTCCCAGTGAGGAAAGGATGATGGAGACTATGATTCCCCCACAAGTCAGGATGAGACTCCGGACGAAAAAAAGAAAAAAAAAGAAAGATAAGAGGCCAAAAAAGAATAAGAGAAAAGGCCCAAATAAAAAAAAATGAGAGAAAAAGAGAGAAGGGGCAATGCTACTATCCTTTTACCACACTTGTGCTTCAAAGTAGCACCATGATATTCATAGTAGAGAGTCTCTCATTTCATCACTTTCATATACTAGTGGGAATTTTTCATCATAGAACTTGGCTTGTATATTCCAATGATGGGCTTCCTCAAATTGCCCTAGGTCTTCGTGAGCAAGCAAGTTGGATGCACACCCACTTAGTTTCTTTTGTTGAGATTTCATATACTTGCATGGCAATCCCTACTCACTCACATTGATATCTATTGATGGGCATCTCCATAGCCCGTTGATACGCCTAGTTGATGTGAGACTATCTTCCCCCTTTTTTGTCTTCTCCACAACCACCATTCTATTCCACCTATAGTGCTATATCCATGGCTCACGCTCATGTATTGCGTGAAGATTGAAAAAGTTTTGAGATTTTCAAAAGTATGAAACAATTGCTTGGCTTGTCATCGGGGTTGTGCATGATTTAAATACTTTGTGTGGTGAAGATAGAGCATAGCCAGACTATATGATTTTGTAGGGATAACTTTCTTTGGCCATGTTATTTTGAGAAGACATGATTGCTTTATAAGTATGCTCAAAGTATTATTATTTTTATGTCAATATGAACTTTTATCTTGAATCTTTCGGATCTGAATATTCATACCACAATTAAGAAGAATTACATTAAAATTATGCCAAGTAGCACTCCGCATCAAAATTTCTGTTTTTATCATCTACCTACTCAAGGACGAGCAGGAATTAAGCTTGGGGATGCTTGATACGTCTCCAACGTATCTATAATTATTGATTGCTCAATGCTATATTATCTACTATTTTGGACATTATTGGGCTTTATTATCCACTTTTATCTTATTTTTGGGACTAACCTACTAACCGGAGGCCCAACCCAGAATTGCTGTTTTTTTGCCTATTTTAGGCTTTCGAAGAAAAGGAATATCAAACGGAGTCCAAACGGAATGAAACCTTCGGGAACGTGATTTTCTCACCGAACATGATCCAGGAGACTTGGACCCTACGTCAAGACACAAAAGAGTAGGCCATGAGGTAGGGGGGCGCGCCTACCCCCCATGCGCGCCCTCCACCCTCGTGGGCCCCCTGTTGCTCCATTGACGTACTACTTCCTCCTATATATACCTACGTACCCCCAAACGATCAGATACAGAGCCAAAACCCTAATTCCACCGCCACAACTTTCTGTGCCCACGAGATCCCATCTTGGGGTCTATTCCGGAGCTCCACCGGAGGGGGCATCGATCGCGGAGGGCTTCTACATCATCACCATAGCCCCTCTGATGAAGTATGAGTAGTTTACCTCAGACCTACGGGTCCATAGTTATTAGCTAGATGGCTTCTTCTCTCTTTTTGGATCTCAATACAATGTTCTCCCCCTCTCTTGTGGAGAACTATTCGATGTAATCTTTTTTTTACGGTGTGTTTGTTGAGACCGATGAATTGTGGGTTTATGATCAAGTCTATCTATGAACAATATTTGAATCTTCTCTGAATTCTTTTATGTATGATTGGTTATCTTTGCAAGTCCAAATTATTAGTTTGGTTTGGCCTACTAGATTGATCTTTCTTGCAATGGGAGAAGTGCTTAGCTTTGGGTTCAATCTTGCGGTGTCCTTTCCTAGTGACAATAGGGGCAGCAAGACCCGTATTGTATTGTTGCCATCGAGGATAACAAGATGGGGTTTTCATCATATTGCATGATTTTATCCCTCTACATCATGTCATCTTGCTTAAGGCGTTACTCTGTTTTCATTAACTTAATACTCTAGATACATGCTGGATAGCGGTCGATGAGTGGAGTAATAGTAGTAGATGCAGGCAGGAGTCGGTCTACTTGTCTTGGACGTGATGCCTATATACATGATCATGCCTAGATATTCTCATAACTATGCTCAATTCTGTCAATTGCTCAACAGTAATTTGTTCACCCACCGTAGAATACTTATGCTCTTGAGAGAAGCCACTAGTGAAACCTATGGCCCCCGGGTCTATCTTCATCATATTAATCTTCCAATACTTTGTTATTTACTTTGCTTTTATTTTACTTTATATCTTTATCATAAAAAATACCAAAAATATTATCTTATCATATCTATCAGATCTCACTCTCGTTAGTGGCCGTGTAGGGATTGACAACCCCTTATCGCATTGGTTGCGAGGATTTACTTGTTTTGTGCAGGTATGAGGGACTCACGCATAGCCTCCTACTGGATTGATACCTTGGTTCTCAAATACCGAGGGAAATACTTACGCTACTCTGCTGCATCATCCCTTCCTCTTCGGGGAAAAACCAACGCAGTGCTCAAGAGGTAGCACAAACCATGTCTACGAGCATAGCATAGCAGTAAAAACATAACGTAGAAGTAACTCCCAGGGTTTGAATAAAAAAGGGCAATAGGTACTACCTCAAGTACTACTTCCCAATACCCACATGTTATCAAGTCCTAACCATGCAATGTTTGAGGGTTTAAACTAATGCATAAAAACTGGGTAATAAAGGGGTATGATCAAAGTGTTACTTGCCTTGCTGACAATCTGAAAACCCTAGTGAATCGTAGTAGCACGCTTCGCACTCCGGGAATTCTATCGCAAACAAATGATAGCATACACAAGCACTCAAGCAATAGATGCAAGGTTAAAACTCAAGAGAAAAGATCCAAATCGAAAGTATAAGAAAAGAGCTTTGATGAACCACAAGTATAGGGGATCTATCCTAGTCCTTTCGATAAGTAAGTGTGTCGAATCCAACGAGGAGCAGAAGGAAATGATAAGTGGTTTTCAGCAAGGTATTCTCTACAAGTACCGAAATACGTGGTAACAGATAGTTTGGTGATAAGATAGGTTGTAACGAGCAACAAGTAACAAAAGTAAATAAAGTGCAGCAAGATGGCCCAATCCTTTTGTAGCAAAGGACAAGCCGGAACAAACTCTTATAATAGGAAAAGCACTCCCGAGGACACATGGGAATATCGTCAAGCTAGTTTTCATCACGTTCATATGATTCGCGTTCGATACTTTGATAATTTGATATGTGGGTGGACCGGTGCTTGGGTGCTGTTCTTACTTGAACAAGCATCCCACTTATGATTAACCTCTATTGCAAGCATCCGCAACTACAACAAAAGTATTAAGGTAAACCTAACCATAGCATGAAACATATGGATCCAAATCAGCCCCTTACGAAGCAACGCATAAACTAGGGTTTAAGCTTCTGTCACTCTAGCAACCCATCATCTACTTATTACTTCCCAATGCCTTCCTCTGGGCCCAAATAATGGTGAAGTGTTATGTAGTCGACGTTCACATAACACCACTAGAGGCTAGACAACATACATCTTATCAGAATATCAAACGAATACCAAATTCACATGACTACTCATAGCAAGACTTCTCCCTTGTCCTCAGGAACGAACGTAGTTACTCACAGAGCATATTCATGTTCATAATCAGAGGGGTAATAATATGCATATAGGATCTGAACATATGATCTTCCACCAATTAAACCAACTAGCATCAACTACAAGGAGTAATCAACACTACTAGCAACCTACTAGCACCAATCCCGGACTTTGAGACAAGAATTGGATGCAAGAGATGAACTAGGGTTTGGAGATGAGATGGTGCTGGTGAAGATGTTGATGGAGATTGCCCTCTCCCGATGAGAGGAGCGTTGGTGATGACAATGGTGATGATTTCCCCCTCCCGGAGGGAAGTTTCCCCAGCAGAACAGCTCTGCCGGAGCTCTAGATTGGATCCGCCAAGGTTCCGCCTCGTGGCAGCTGAGTCTCGTCCCGAAAAGTTCCTCTTATTTTTTTCTCATCGAAAGACTTCATATAGGAGAAGATGGGCGTCGGAGAGCCACCAGGGGGCCCACGAGGTAGGGGGGCGCGCCCTAGGGGGGGGCGCCCCCCACCCTCGTGAGAAGGGTGTGGGCCCCCTGGCCTTCATCTTTGGCGTGGATTTTTCTTTATTTCTTTTAAGACGTTCCGTGGAGTTTCAGGACTTTTGGAGTTGCGCAGAATAGGTCTCTAATATTTGCTCCTTTTCCAGACCAGAATTCCAGCTGCCGGCATTCTCCCTCCTTGTGTAAACCTTGTAAAATAAGAGAGAATAGCCATAAGTATTGTGACATAAAGTGAAATAACAGTCCATAATGTGATAAATATCGATATAAAAGCATGATGCAAAATGGACGTATCAACTCCCCCAAGCTTAGACCTCGCTTGTCCTCAAGCGAAAAGCCGATAACAATAAATATGTCCTCATGTTTAGAGGTAGAGGCGTCGATAAAAATAAAATACGGACATGAAGGCATCATGATTATTCTCATAACAGCAATATATATAGATTTTGTCATATGATTACTTATGTTCAAGTGATGATCTATTCACAATGCAAAAGTATAAATCATAAACCTTATTGGGCTCCGACAAACTATAATCTCAATCATTGAAGCAATTGCAATTTATCATAACATCGGAAAGAGTCTATGTCAGAGCTAGAAAGCAAGTCCACATACTCAACTATCATTTAGTCCTCCATAATTGCTAACACTCACGCGATACTTGTGGTTACGGAGTTTTAATCGGACACAGAGAAAGATAGGAGCTTATAGTTTTGCCCCACAACCTTTTACCTCAAGGGTAATGTCAACAATAATGGTTCATGCTCCCCTACATCCAATTAGATATATATCATGTTCTTTCCAACATGCTGAGCTTGCCAAAGGATAAAATAAAAAAGAAAAGGTGAAGATCACCATGACTCTTGCAGAAGGTAGAAGATAATAATAAAGGATAGGCCCTTCGCAGAGGGAAGCAGAGGTTGCCATGCGCTTTTATGGTTGGATGCATAAAATCTCAATGTGAAAGAACGTCACTTTATATTACCCCTTGTGATATGAACCTTTATTATGCAGTCTGTCGCTTTTATTGCTTTCACATCACAAGATCGTATAAAGCTTATTTCTCCCACGCCAATCAATAATACATATTTAGAGCAATTTTTATTGCTTTGCACCAATGACAACTTACTTGAAGGATCTTACTCAATCCGTAGGTAGATATGTGTAACATCCCGGATGTAACTTTCCCTATTTGTACTCCAACTCTTGCCGTTTCCGGCGTTAAGTTATATTTATTTCCTCGGGTTCGGGTTTTTGTCTCCGTGTGTTGTTGTCGTTGTCATGAATCTCATATCATGTCATCATGTGCATTGCATTTGCATATGTGTTCATCTCATGCATTCGAGCATTTTCCCCGTTGTCCGTTTTGCATTCCGGCGTTCCGTTCTCCTCCGGTGGTCATTTCTAGCTTTCTTTCGTGTGTGGGGATTAAACATTTCCGGATTGGACTGAGACTTGCCAAGCGGCCTTGGTTTACTACCGGTAGACCGCCTGTCAAGTTTCGTATCATTTGGACTTCGTTTGATACTCCAATGGTTAACTGAGGGACCGAAAAGGCCTCGTGTGTGTTGCAGCCCAACACCCCTCCAATTTGGCCCAAAACCCACCTAACTCTGCTCCATCATCTAGAGCGTTCGATCACGATCGCGTGGCCAAAAACCGCACCTCATTTGGACTCTCCTAGCTCCCCCTAGGCCTATATATACACCCCCATTCCAAATTCGCGGATCCTCTCCCCCTAACCCTAAAAAAAATCTCCCCACCGCCGCCAGACATCTCATGCTGGGACTCTACTGAATTCCAGCATGGGTGTGGTAGATTACTGACGTGAAGCCGGACCTCTATGAGTGCTCTACATGGCCGGATCAAAGCTCCAAATCGTAATGTCGCGACATACATAATCAGAAAATAGGATTCGTGAGAGCGTTTTCTTTAGCTGTTCCTTAAGAAAGCTATCGACTTAACCGCTTGTGTTAAACATATAGATTGTCCTATTCTCTCTTTTTTTCTCAAATGACCTATTTCACATAACCGATGTTGATTACAGATTTTGCCTTGCGTCACATTATCGTGGTGATCAATTCCTTTCGTGGATCGATTGAAATAACCGATTTTGGTGTATTAATTCAAGATAGGTAATTTTCCTCAAGGTCATAAAGATCGGTCATCTAGCATGGACTTCTGACTCTAAGTGGAAAGTCTTTCTCATCTACCTCTTCCATCCAAAACCATTTTTCCGCATTTTTTTTCTGCCAAGTTACTTAAATCTATATCGGAGCTATAGGATCGGTAGACCCGTAAGCGAAGATGGTTCGCTCCCACATAAAGAGACGGATATTCGATGTGTTTAGCATAGTGACACTTTTTTTGGTGCCGAAACAACCCCAATCCCTTTGGTCATTTCGCTTTTCATGCCGGCCTGTATTTGGAGTTTCTTGGATTTGCGGTGCCTGAATGCCTTTCTCCTTCTTTTTGGTGACGTCGGATGCCCGCCTTTGGCGCTCAGAAGTGGATTCTCCTTCAAAGAGGGCTTTTCCCCTAAGAAAGGGACATGGTTGTACTGGATTTCTAGTCCTATAGTGGAAGAGCAGATAGGATCACACCTACACGTAAGTTCGTTCGTTGGGTTAGTGGCCACCCGCACTCCAACCTATCTATATGGCAACAAAGCGAATGACAAGGCCCAAGTAGCTGACTCTTATCGCTAACTTGACTCGGTCTAAGGGCGAGCTTGAATACAACTCATAGAACGACTCCTCCAGGGGCCTTCAGGCACTCAAACAGATAGTGAGACAGACACCATCTATAGAACTTGAATGACAATACACCCATATATTCTAGCTAAAAATCAGAAACTGTATCCAAATGGAGGGGATACTCTTCCTTCAGAAAGATGCCTTCGAAAGAAAAGCTCTTCCCCTCAACGACACAGCACATTTTCTCAAATGTTCCACGTTTCTCACCATATCCTCATAGGGCTAAAGCACAAGAAAGATGATTACTTGGTTACCTTACTTGGTTACCTTGCTGGGATTCAAGCTTATTTTTGTTAACCGAGATGCAAACGACTAACAAACTGGATTCGAAGCCACCTGTCGTAATAGTACCTACGGGTTCTTTCTGTGGAGCCTTCAAATGCAATAGCTAGCTGCCCAACGGCCAATGCCACAGGCAAATCTCCATTTTCCAACTTATACAACTCTTTGGGGTCCAAAGATACTCGCCATTGCAACTTAATAAATAGGACCGGTGGGATCGCCTTCAACAGATATATCGGTTTCACTGCTTTCGTACCCTTTGTTTTGGTCATGTGGATGACCCGCAGACCGTAGATAAGATGGATACCCACGTACTGCCTTCAATGAAGAGAGTTTTACCAAGGACCCTTAGACAGATAGGGGGGACAGACAAGAGGTATGCAACCTGCTGAATATTGTCACCGAATCGCTCACTAACAAATACTTGGGGCTCCCCTCCCTGGTAGGAGTGGATAGGAGCGACTGCTTCCAACACTTAATTGAGAGAGTTTGCACTCGGATTAATGGCTGCAAAGAGGAAGGGCTAATTGGCTCCGCCATGGAGACCGAAATACGAGCTTCTTTCATCACATCATTTTGCAACGGAGAAAAAAGAAGAACATAATAAAGTTTCTGAATGACTCAAACGGCAACAGGATCGAAGGTAATGACCAGTTAGCATCTCTGATACAGGGTTACTTTGAGGGACTGTTCACCTCAGAAGTCCTAGCTCCCGACCCTGGGCTACTGGGGAAAGTAAACAGGCGAGTAACTGAAGAAATGAACGCAAGCCTCTTGGCTCCGTTCACGGCAGATGAAGTAAAGGCAGCACTCTGAATTCAATCGAGAGTTAGGTACAGTAATCTTGGCTCCGTTCACGGCAGATGAAGTAAAGGCAGCACTCTGAATTCACGGCAGATGAATAGTTTCTATCAGAGACTATTGACTTTGGCAATCCATTCCACTTAAAAACATTATCCATGAAAGCATGAGAGACTGATTGTACTGTATAAGGGTGAGCAAGGGGAATGAAATGAGAATATTTAGTGAACCTGTCCACCACCAACAATATGACTTCTTTGCCCAATGATTTGGGAAGACCCTCAAAGAAATCCAGGGAGATGGCAGTCCAAGCAGAAGTAGGTAATGGCAGTGACCAGACAATTCTTCAATGTTGTGAAGGCCTCAATTTGAGCATCTGACCACTGGAATGAATCTTTTTTAGACAGTCATGAAGTGGCCTAGAATTGATCCCATAATTCTTGACAAATCTTCTTTTTCTGCAGCCATACCAAGAAAACTCCTCAACTGAGTGATAGTCTTAGGTGCTGGCCATTCTTTGATGGCAACTATTTTGTGGGGGTCTGTAGATAGACCCTATCCTTAGATAACATGCCCTAAATACTCCACTTGAGGGACAGGAAAACTGCATTTGCTAATCTTAGCATATAGTTTTTATGACCTTAGAATGTCCAGGACTAACTTTAGATGCTTGAGATGAGCTTGTTTGGTCTTGCTATATATCAGAATATCATCAAAGAATACCAAAAGGTATTTCCGGAGCAAAAACATGATTCATTAAAGATTGGAAGGTAGCAGGTGCATTAGTGAGTCCAAATGGCATCACTAAGTATTCATAATGACAAAAATATGTCCTAAAATTTATGAATGTCTTCTCTTCTCATTCTTATCTGATGATAACCTGATCTCAAATCAAGTTTGGAAAACAGTTGTGCACCATGTAGCTCATCTAATAGATCCTCAATGACAGGAATATTGAATTGATTTTCTGCACTTAACCCGAAAGCAAGTTTGAAAACAAGACCTGCTCTGTGAAGTGACGGAAGCAGTGAAGGTTTAGGCTTCGGATCTGTGAAGTTCAGGTTTTGGAGTAGAGGTCAGAGGCTAGTGCGGGTAGCCCTGTCGGAAACTAGAAAGAAGAGGCTGATGCACCTGCCCGGCGGTGGGTGGGTTCAGCTCGATCAACTGGGATAGGAGTTTTTTCTCTATCTTGCTCCATGGTGTTCAAGCAGTGCGTCCAGAAAGCTGTGATTCATGGGAGGGAGCAGCTTCAATAGCTTTGGCTGTGAAAACTATTGGTCTTGGAGCATCAGTGTCATCAGTTCACCCAAGATCAGCAGGACAAATAACTACTAGGTTTGTGCCAGAAAAGCGTCTTGCATGACGGGGAAAGAGTGGAAAAAGAAAGAGATTCATCAGCTATGGAATCTGATAGGTATCGGTATTGAACAGAGGGGGCTGTTCACAAAGCATCCCATGGATGGTAATGGTGCTTCCCCAGCTGCTGTTCCTACTCCTTTGGCTGGTGCCAAATCAGGTGACTTTGAAGTTGAAGCTTGCCCGCAGAACGATGTAATCATGCTGGTAGTACTATGATTGCCTTAGAGCGCAGATGTCTCTGTCCCTAGGAACGTGATGCTTAGGTGCGAGGTGAAACACAAGCAGGAGATCGAGAAAAGAAATCATACGGATTGCAACCTACAGATGAAGAATCTGCTTCATTGTTCCCACCATCTATATCCGGTGTTTAATAAGAATAGGAATCGAATAAGCTGCTGATTGACTGAGGAAGCATTTGAAAAGAAAGGAAGGGTGATGCTTGTTAAACAAAGCTGCGTGTGGGGCCGCCACGTATAGCTGTAGTTTCTGCTGTAGCATCGGTTATTTCCGTTATTGCTGTAGTAGCATCGGTTATTGCTCAGGTTACGAATGACCCAATCTATCTATGGCAACCACCCCTACTTTTAGTAGATGGAGATGCGCACCTAGAAAAGACGGATGAAAGAGAACCTGCCCTTCTGACTTCTTCTCTTGTCTGTCCTTTACGCAAAGCGATCTATGGTCTCAACAAGCCCCGATAGCGTCGGTTTTTGAAGTTCAGCACTGTGGTTATGTTATCCAGGCAGGGTTTGCTCGGAGTGATCATGATTCGGCCATGTTCGTATCAGTTTATCCTCGAGGACGTGCTATTCTGTTGTTGTATGTTGATGATATCAAACTGATTGGTGATTACTCCGTTACCATATCGCTGATCAAGTGTCGCCTTCATCAATTATTTGCTATGAAGGCGCTGACGCGCCCTAAGCCTTTTCTTGGCTTGGAGGTCGCACATTCTCCTTGTGGATATTTGGTATCTCAGATCAAATAACGTCATGACTTGATCACTCGAGCTCAACTCAATGATGAGAGGACTGTTGACACTCCCTTGGAGCTTTACGTTAAACTCCGTCCGACTGATGGCTCACCATTATCTGATCCAACGCAGTACAGACAGTAGGTCGGCAGTTTGGTTTATCTGACGATCTCTTGCCCAGATGGCTTTTCCTAAGAAAGTCAGCCTTTCATGGCTGCCCCCCGATCAGTTCACTTTGCAGCAGTTCATCGGATTCTTAGATATATTCGAGGTACCTTTTCTCGAGCCGTCCTTTTTTTCGTCATCGTCTTCTCTTATTACTTTTTTGTATCCCCCTGTTCCTCGGATACAATTCGATCCTTCTACGGCCAAATCTCAATTTGTGGAAAGCCTTCGATGGCTTCCTTATGAAAACATCCATTTGTATATGGGTATAGACGGTCTTTCATTATTCTTCGTGATATTGACCACATTTCTGATCCCTATTTGCATTTCAGTGGGTTGGTCTGGTATGAGAAGTTTTGGGAAAGAGTATATTACAACATTTCTAATTCGTGAATTTCTAATGATCGCCATGTCCTGCATGCTGGATCCTCTACTATTCTATGTTCTTTCCGAAAGCGTGCCAATCCCTATGTTGTGCAGATCTGAGCATCTTCTATTCGCTGGGATCAAGCTTTTCCTCTGCAGGGGCCTTGTGCAGTAAACCCCCTACGGGCGGTCCCCCGTCGTCGTAAAGTAGTAAAGGTCCCCGCGAAGCTTTCGGGAAGAGGGGTAGTCTTGTGCGTAAGCATAGCATTTCTGGTCGAACCACCGAACCACACATCTTTTTTTGGTGGGAGGGTACTCCGAGTAGTGGGTACCTCGTAGGACCTCGACCCGCCTACTCAGGTCTTGTATGGATATGCAGGAAGGGGTGCTCCTAGGTGTGTGTAGGGGGTGTGTTTGTTCGCGATAATGAATTCCTCGTCAAGTCAGGGGGGGGGTGTGGACACACTTGCGCGAATTCGGGTAACGACTACAAGGGATAAAAATGAAGGAAAATGTACCCGACCAGGGATGGACGTAAACTCGTAAGCTACCGAGGGTAGGGATAATCGTCCAGGTCTTATTTAAAAAAAAGCCGCCCCGCCACTGCAGGCAGGTTAGTTTCTCTGTCGTTGCCGGAGAGTTCTTGGCGAAGCGACCTTAGGATAAGTTGCTAAAACAAACGGAGGGGAGGATCGACCCGTTCAGTAGAATTCCGAAGAAAGACTATTGGCAGCAGGTGGAGACATTTCTTTGGCCCCCTTCCAAATAAATGCGGGCAGGGTAGAGCTCGGCAGGGGGTTCGAGAATAGGGTAGGGTTTTTGACGGTCGGGTCCCCTACCACTAGTCCGGCTAGCCTTCTTTCGGGCAGGAAGCAGGCCTAAACGACGGGCGGGCATCTCCCGCTACGCAAGTATCATTGTTCGCCACCACCCGAGAAGCAAAAGATTCGACAGTCAAGGCGGAAAAGACAAGCATAGTGGTCTAATGACAAGGGCCGACGACGGAAGCTCGGGACGGAGCCGTATGAT